>NW_020174301.1:7805013-7904398 GCF_003031525.2 Neophocaena asiaeorientalis asiaeorientalis | reverse complement strand
ACATATAAATATATGAATATAATATTTTAAATTTCTATATTTACATGTACATAATTTATTTATAAGTATGTAAATAGAATATTAAAAATTTTTAAAAATTATACATATTTAAATACATATAAGTGTATACTATGAATTAGTGCACCTTGGCATATAAAGTGGGGAGGGGTGATCAGTATCAACACAGCTCACATGAAAACAAAGATGGGTGATTAAAAATAAGAAGGGCAAGTTTCCCCCTCCTGCTGTGAGTTAATACCAAATCTCCCAGGCAGCCCAGGTACAGCCTCTGAGCTCTCCTCACTGCTTATCAGTCTTACAAGCCTGGTTAAGCTGCAGGCTTGTTAACCTAGAAGGCTGTACAGATGGACTAACTGAAGCTTTAGTCATTATACTTAATTGGGCGAGTGGCCCTCAGAGCTGTCTATAAACTGTGTGTTCACAGTGAGGTAATTAATAACGCCACTTCCTTTTGGGAGACATATCATTAGCCATTATTTCTACAAACATGACATTGATCTCTTTATTCAGAGAGGTAATTGCAGGTTTCTGAAAAGGGTGTATGGTTTACCCAACAATTCCCCACAAATGACATCATCTCTGAAAAGTAAAACCCACAAAGTCTGTCATTTTGAATCCATAGTTGGGATTTTGTTCCCTAGGTGGTAAAAGAAGACGCTGGGAAAAAAACAAAACAAAACAAAACAAAACAAAACTATTTTGGTATGGAAATAAGAGTGATAGATAAGATTTGGTTTTTTTGATATTAATAATTTTTTAATGAGGCTGGTTAAGGGGGTTGAGTTTGCGCTTGTTAGGATTACAACAAGAAGTGAAATAAAGTAATAATAGAATTTTAAAGGTTTACAACTGTCTTCAGATAACAGTTTTCTTATTGTGTCTTCAACATGCTCACAAATGAATTGATTTCACCATTAACATGTGAATACTCATGCATTCCAAAATCCAACTTAACATTTAAAGGAAGTAGGGAAACGCAACACAGGACTTGACATTTTGCATTGATTTGATCCCATACTGTAAAGCCAGAATCATAGGAAGATTTCAGAATAACCTTTGCTAAAGCCTGTAGCTGACTTAACCATCAACAACCCTACTTTCAGTGTCCACATTAAATTGAAAAAAAATTTAACTTTGCCACATTTCACTCTTTTTAGGGACTTTATGAGGTAGTGGTAGGATTAAGGAGAAACAAGACCTTTATTCATTTGGATTATTTTCTTGCCAGTTTCAAATCCTTGCCTGGTTTTTAGAACAACCTGAGTCCATTTGAGAAAGGAGAGTTTAGCAAATTAGAACATGGTAGCTTATTTAAATCAACTGCAAGATAATCTGCTTCCCAACTCTTTTGTAAACATTACACTGTGAACCTTTCAAATGTTGATCACTTTTTCAAACCATGATTTCTCCAGAGCATCTTTCTTTTTATAACCTTGTTTGGCACCAAGTTCTCTGCTTTTTCAGGTAGAGTTCTAAATGGAAATCCTAAAACCTCTACACTTGCCATAAACCAGCATTTCTCAAGGGTACTAAGTGGGACATCAAATGTGCAAGATGCTGCAAATAAATTTGGACTATGATGTATATTTCTGTTCTCCTCTTGAAAACTGCTTGTGTATATTGGAATATTAAAGGCCCTGAGAAGGCCTGTAGTGAAGGAAGCGGCTAAGCTTTGCTCACCTGGAGGAAGTTTTGTAAGCCGTCTATTCTTCTAACTTTTCTGTATTTTTAAAATGTTTATAATAATGGGTTAAAACAAAACTATTTTATATTTTTCCCCATAATACCCGTTAACATCCTACAGAGTTAGTATTTCTTAAAACCCCATAGGACACATTGTCTTAAGTGACTCCATTTAATCTATTTGTTGAGTTTCTGTTCTTTTCAGATAAACAAGAGAATCACCTGAATGTGGATTGACTGACTAAATATGAAAACTTTAAATTTGGAAACTTTTGAACATCACAGGTGTGAATTCATTTCTCAGATACAAAGGAATTTTCATTGTTAGTCAAAGCTGGTTAAGATGGCATTGACAAGACTGGATTTGCATTCAGCCTAAAAATAGAAGGGAAAAGATGTCTTTCATTAAACAGCTTTAATCAGCACTACATTTAAGTTCCCAGAAATAAATTCAAAATTTTAAGAGTAACTTGGTGAAAGAAAATGTCTTTTAAATTTTAGGTTCAAATAAATGATGAAATTAAAAATGATGTTCAAATGCCTGAATAATTATTTTAAAGATAATCATAAAACGTCATTTAATGTCTCAATACCAAATGGGTAGACACTGGATTGGAAAATCTGGCATTTTAGGGTTTTGGAGAATTGAAGAAGGTATTTACAGCTTATGGGCTTTAAAACCGAAATCTCATGATGAATTTGGTTAATGTTATTAAAAGCCACATCTTAAATATCTATTCTTTAGTTAATATATTAAGTTTATTAGTACAGCTGTCTGTTGGATTTTATTTTTAACCTGGCAGGAACATATGCATTTTAATCTAAATTTAATCTAAATGCTCAAATTTATCTTCAAATGCTTTACTTAGTTAATTATGCAGACGTATCTTGCTAATGTAGCAAACAACTCTATCCAAGATGTACTTTGGATGCCTAATTATCCATAAGAATTAAAATTTATTTGATTAAAACAAATCACTCCCATTAAGAATCAAACCCTCTATTTTTCTCTCCTAAATTCACACCCTGACATATCCTTGTTCATTATATTTACCACCAGTGGGGATTTTCCCAGGGGGATGGGGACACAGTGGGAAAGCCCTGAGATGGAGGCCTGGGGCTAGGTACTGTGAGGGTTTCTCTGAAGGGCATCCTTCTAGGGTTTGTTAGTTTTAGGGATATTAAAATATACTGATTAATCTAATGCTTTCCTAATGTTTTGGATTATTCTATGTGTGACAAAAACAAAGAAAAGTCTTCTAAGGGGTATTTAAGTTAAGCAAATAAATTCTAGCTACGTCAAGTTAGTGAATCAAGATGTTTTTGTCTTTCCTTTCCTGCCTTGGCGGGTCTGATAAAATCAGAAACTTCTCAACTCTTTGGATTTTTAAGTAGGAAAGAAAGACCAGATTTAGGCCTGGATGCCTCTCCCTGGGCCCACTGAACCCGAACCAAGTGGCTGTGGATTGCAGAAACAAGAGTTTCTTTGTCATCTTCATTAATCAAACCCACCAAGCCAGATGAATGGGAGGCATTTTTTTAAAGTAAAATAATTCACTAGAATTTGGATGTGTTTCTCTTTAATTAATTTGATGAGCCCCAAGTCTGAGGACTTGTCAAACACCTGGTATTAACCCTGTGCTACTGACCTAGGGAAAGGCAAAGGGATGGACGGGGGAATGAGCTGAATGGGAGGCCTTTTCTGTGCAGCCTGTGCTCCAGATGAAAAGAATCATTACCACAATGATACTTCTAATTATACTGTCATTAGGATATGTCTTCGGTTTGCTGTGGGGCTGGGAGCCTTGCCTTTAGACAACATGATCCAGGAGACGGGGAAAGCGGGGAGGCCTGGAAGGCACTTAACCCTTTCACTAGATGCACACAGCTTACATCCTCAAATCATGGAACCCAAGAGCGTCCTTCCCACCTGACATGTAAAATGTGTTCAGACAAGTGATACATGTGTTGCTGTAAGAAAACGTTATCAGTGAGGGGATGTTCAAACAGCCATCACCCATATCATACGTGGCATTTCCACTCTCACGTCCCAAAATTCCGCCCAAGCTCAGCCAACGGACACCTTGTTTACTGTGGAACGTATTGATCTAACCACCTCTGCACCACTGGGTAACAAATGACTAAGCAACAGTGCTTTAGTATTCTTAATTCTCATGTGTGTTTACAAAAGCAAAATTGGGTACTGCAGAGTTAAGGGTATAGGGCAATGTGTCTGTCCTCAGAAGGGTGCAGCTCAGAGGCGGAAAGTATAGGCTTTGGTGTCTGATGGATCTGGATTTGAATCTCAGCCTGTTAACTTGCTAGATCTTTGGCCTTGAAGAGATTACAAATTTCTAAGAGTAGATTGCCTCAGCTGTAAAACGGGGATTCATTATAGTACCTACTTCACAGAGCTATTTGGAATACATGATAATTCACATACCCTGCTAAACAGTACTTGGAAAATGTGTAGCAAACACTTAAGAGGATGGTTGTGAAGTGGTAGTTTTAAAAAGTTTTCTTAAAGTGAGTCTACTTTCCCCAGAAATTATCAATCTATCAGAAGTACCTGATAGCCTTTTGATGAAGAAACCAATTCTGAGGTTAAGGGCTAAGTGACTTTCTGTAGATTCCAGTTGCAAAGTGCCTAAAGAAGGCTGGTTGGTGAACTAAAGTCTTTATTTTCTAAGTCTGTTTTGAATACCACAAGCTCCTCAAAACTGTTTTGGAATAAGCACCCGGTAAGACACATTTTCCCAATAAGATAGCATGCTTTATGTTGGTGACGTTTGGATAGCGAGAATGATATTGTTAGGAAGAATCTTTGACTACCTAGGGGACTTTATTCAGGATACTGAACCCCAAATGGGGTCATGGATTTTAGCATGAATAAATCCGGTCCTGGGCTTCCCTGGTGGCGCAGTGGTTAAGAATCCGCCTGCCAATGCAGGGGACACGGGTTCGAACCCTGGTCCAGGCAGATCCCACATGCCGCGGAGCAACTCAGCCCGTGGGCTACAACTGAGCCTGCGCTCTAGAGCCCGTGTGCCACAACTACTGAGCCTGCGTGCCACAACTACTGAAGCCTGCATGCCTAGAGCCCATGCTCCGCAACAAGAGAAGCCACCACAATGAGAAGCCTGCGCACCGCAACGAAGAGTAGCCCCCGCTCGCCGCAACTAGAGAGAGCCTGCATGCAGCAACGAAGACCCAACACAGCCAAAAATAAATAAAAAAATAAATTAAAAAAATAAATCCGATCCTGTTGACATCTTTTAAAAACTGTGTCTACCTCCAGCCTTCAGATGAAGCTGAGATTCTAAAAAACATTTTATTTCATATATTCTTCATACATATAAATGGATTTAATGCGTAGGATGAGAATTTAAGCTATTGGGAAGAAAAGCACTATTTATATTAAAAGTATCCTTATACTTCATCGCTATTCTTCTTAGGAGAGCAAACATATATATGTTTGTATTGAACAATAGTCTAGAGAAACCACAATTTAAACTATTTCAAAATAAGTCAGTCCTGAATTTCACACTTTGAAGGTGTGGATTTTTCATGACACATAATGAAAAGCATATATTGGGAGGATTTATTGTACTGACAAATATTACTCAAGATCTACTGTGGTGAGTGGTTTGGGGCTGGTACAAAGCAAGCATGAAGGGGAGTGGGTGTCATCAGAGGACACACACATACACTTTCTCTCTCTTTATGCAAATTTTACACAAAATACACATATGCAAATATACGTTTATATATACATCTCGGACAGTGGTATAACTACATATAAACACATTCCAGATAATTATTGACCACTAAAAATATATTCAGCATTTTTGTCATACATTTCTAACTCAGTAAAGGGATTTTCATTAGGTGAAATTATTATTATTTATTTTTAAGTCCTTGCTATGATTATTTTAAAGTTTATACATCTTGAGGGTTTTGGTATCACACTAAAGTCATATTATTCTGAACTCTGAAGGATCGCTAAATCCAGGATCTAGTTATTCTCTATGACCATTGTAAAGATGACATTGTATTGCTATGCATTTTAATTAAAATGGCAGACTTTGTTTAATCCTTTTATTAAAAAATCTCCCTACAATGCAAATAAAAAGTTTATGCAAGAGAGCAGTTAATTTTTTAGATGTTTGGATATCATTTCTGTTCAAATCTCATAAATGGAGCCCTCCATCAATCCATTTTTTCCTTAGAAGCCATTTTTCCACCTATTTTGTATAAAAAGTAGAGCCTGGAATTTGCTTTAAGTATAATTAGGGCCCTAAAATGTATGGTTGCTCTCTGAAAACTATATCTCCGAGCTCTTTTGCAATACAAGTTAATTAACTGGATTTAGATATTTGCAAGATGATATATTTAATGGGATTACTGCTCATATAATGTTCTCAGTGACTGATTTGCAATCTAAGCTCATGGATCCGAGTGCCGAATTTCCAGCTCTTTGAGAGTTAATGTTGTGTTAAAGGAAAGTACAATTTGAACCTCATTGTTCATGAATAGGTGAGTTATTCCTGTGAAATGGAGCTGGGCCCTACAAGGGCTGCAGCGGGCAGATGCGTGATCAGGAGCTCAGAAACCATCACATTCCAGCCACTGCCCCAGGTAGCTGGATCCCCACACCTGAAATCCTGACAAGTTCAAGGCAATTGTGTGTCTGTCAAAATATAATGGCCCATTATTCACTGTCTGTCTCCCAAGTGGGATCAATTAGATGCTTCTGCTCCACAGGCTTAAAGATAAACACCTACGTTTTGGTTGGTTGAGAGTTAAAATGAAACCATACATAACCATTCTGCATCCCTAGACCTGACCATTGTGAGCACTAAATGTTCTAACTCCACCTTTCAATGCAGTCATTCAAAATATTTGTGATTATTTTATCAGACTAGGTGGAAAGGTAAGTAATAATTTTCTTTGAAGGAGGATTAGTAGAAAAATGTCAGCCTTCCAAAAGAAGTCTCTTCCTAGTCACATCTGCCTTTGTCTTATTCTCTCTTGTTTTCGTTAAGCAAATATATTTCTGCCCATCAGTTGGGCTCTCTCTAATGTTATGGCTTCAGCCACTGAACATGATATCACTAATGAATATCATTTAAATCTTCCTGATTGGAGGACTACATAAAAATAGCATTTTAACTAAAATGTTGAAAATTTTATTAAATGTATAAATATTAGCTCAGTCAAATTACTATTAAGAGAAAATGTAAATCCTCCCTTGGTTGGAAGGCTATGTCGTAACACATCCCGTTTCTCGTTTTCATTGGAACTTAGTGAGTGAACGGTTCTTTGTATTTGACCCAACAAGATCATTTCCAGAGATCCAGAGATGCAGTCTGTGCCTTGTAGCTGAACTTCCAGATCACCACTGAACTCTCTCAAGCAAAAGGATGACTTTAAAAGGAAGTGTCTTTCCATAATATAGACATGACAATTTCCCTCCGTATTTAGCTAAGTATTCATAAGGGTGAGCTGTTAGGCAA
The DNA here is from genome assembly GCF_003031525.2 of Neophocaena asiaeorientalis asiaeorientalis. Taxonomy (NCBI): domain Eukaryota; kingdom Metazoa; phylum Chordata; class Mammalia; order Artiodactyla; family Phocoenidae; genus Neophocaena; species Neophocaena asiaeorientalis. Next base: position 7,897,178 of record NW_020174301.1, on the reverse strand, counting down.
AAATGAAAGTATCATTTGAATACAGAGATCAAAAATCAGAAACTAGAATCACCAAATGCAGAGGCTAAGTCAACGGAGAGGTCATTTGGTCTAGTTCACTTTATGGATGAGAAGGCTGTAATCCAAAGAGGTCAAGTGCCTTACTGGATGGTCCAGGCTGAAAGGGGAGGCATATGAAGAAGTCTTTTTCTCTTTCTTCTCGAATACCCTACAACATTTTGTAGAAGAAGCTCACAGGCACACACTCGTACAGTTCCCCTCGGTACACCTGCCACAGACACCTGTAAATGGGCAAGCCCTTCGCCGGTAATGGCTGGGGCTGGCACCTACCTCAGCATCCCTGCAGTGATTTGGGGTCTCGCTCTGAGAGCTCCTAACTTGAACTCTTGGGGTATGCGCCCACCCCCTCTACCCCTCCCCCTGCCCTTCTAATTTTCCCAGAAGCTTAGGGGTTTTCTAAGCCCCAGAAGCCTTCTTTCCCAACCCACCTTAGATGAGGCATCACTGCTTTTCTGTATGTTTATGTGTTTCAGCCTTGGAGGTTCACGAAAAGAACTATCTTCCTACCTTATTGAGTTTTTCCGAAGTCAAGGCAGTTGGATACAACCTCCTAGCTCTTTTCCCCTCATGAACCTCTACCCTTCCTATAGATCTAAGCTCATTTTCAAGCCTTTCTTGACCTTCACAACAAGGTCAATCCCGCTAGCGCACGTTTCCATCACATCATGTACCTTTCCTTTGCAGCCCTCAACATAATTGTAATTTTATATGTATTTATGCGCTATTTCTAATATAACTTTCTATTTTGAAGTAAAAACTCACAAGATTTTGGAAAAGTTGTAGTGAGAATTCTTGCGTGTTCTTCACCCAGATTCTCTGCTGATAACATAAGTGATAATATGGGATATAGATGCAGTATATTGTCAAAGCCGGGACCCGACATGGTGCGATATTATTAATTCAGGTAAAAATCTTAACTTGGATTTCAACAGTATTTACATGAATATTGTGTGTTGATTTATGAAATTTTAGATTCTAGAAACTCTCACTACAATCAGGGTACAGAGCTGTTCCTTCACCACAAAAAAACTCCCTTGATCGCTGCACCCTTTCTCCAGCTCTAACCCCTGGCAACCAATGACCTGTTCTCTATTACTGCAGTTTTACAACATTGGGAATGTTATGTAAATGGAATCATACAGTGTGTAACTCTTTAAGAATGGCTTTTCACACTCAGCATAATCCATCCAGGTTGTTTGCATCGATCAATCATTTGATCCCTTTTACTACTGAGTAATATTCCTTGGTATGGATGTACCACAGTTTGTTTATCCATTCATCTGTTCAAGGATATTTGGGTTGTTTCCAGGTCAGGGTTATTACTATAAACTTACATGAACATTCGTGTAGAGGTTTTTGCGTGAGCATACATTTTCATTTCTCTTGAATAAATGCCCAGGAGTGTGGCTGAAAGGGTGTATGCCAAGCTGTTTTCTAGCAAGCCTGTACCATGTTACATCCCCACCAGCAGCGTATGAGATGTGGTCTAGTTGCTTTACATCCTCATCAGCACTTGGTATCAACAGTGTTTGTTTGTTTGTTTTATTTTAGCAATTCTAATAGGTGTGGAGTGGTGTCTCATTATGCCTCTACTTTTATGTATGTAACCTTAATGGCTAATGATGTTGAACACCGTTCCATGTGCTCATTTGCCATTTATATGTCCTGTTTGGTGAAACATCTGTACAAGTCTTACCCATTTTCTAATTGGGTGGTTGGTTTTCTTACTGTTGAATTTAGAATAGTTTTTATATATTTTGGATACAAGTCCTTTGTCAAATATGTGATGTGCACATATTTTATTCCAGTCTGAGGCATATCATTTTATTTTCTTACGAGGGTGTTTTGAAGAGCAAAATTCTTAATTTTTGTTAAGTCCAGTTTATCTCTTGTTTCTTTTATGGATCATGCATTTGATATCATGGCTGAGATATCCGTGTCTAAGAAAACTTTGCCCAATCCTCGGTCACAAAAGCCCCAGGTGATTCTATCCAGTTGGAGCATCAAGAGTTGGGCCAGCTTAGGGTCCTTTCGTATGCAAATATCTACGATGGGTTCAAAGGAAGCACCGAGTCCTTTAGTTCATTACAACAAACAGAGAGTGAGGGCCTCCTAAATGCAAAGTGTTGTTGGCTGCAGAGATGACATTGACTTTGCCTTTGCAAATGTACAGTCAAGTAGGAGTGGGATCTCTAGTGAATAAATGGCTGTAATAAGGGTGATCAAGGAAGGTCTCTATTGGCTAAGTAGGCAAAGGTCACATCTGTGAGGGGAATTAGGAAGTCTCCGTGGACCAGTGGGATTTGGTAACGAATAGGAAGATTTCAGCAGGCGGGAGCTGGGAGTGGGGAGGGGGCTTCTGATGGAAAGGACAATGTCAACAGAACTCGCAGATAGAAAGTACACAGTGTTCAAGACAACACAAAGCATCCAGTTTCAGAGTGGAAGAGGAGGGGGAAGATGATGGGAAGGTGGTTTGTGAGCATGTACGAAGGCTTTGAAAGGCAAGCAGAAGTCTTTCTACTTAATATTCTAGGAATAGATGGAACCAAAATGAGAACTTTTGGCCAGAAGATAGACTAGATATACTTTCGACTTGGGAATATATAGCTGACATGGGGTGTGACATGGTTCTTGGACTGGGGCAGGGAGAGAACACTGGTTGCTATGACAACCCAGGTAAGCAGCCTTTTCTTCGTTACTTGTGTGTGATGGGTGCTAACTCATTATAGATTCATGGGAAAGAGGAAGAATGATAAATAGGACCTGGGAGTTGAATACTACTATGAATTATCTGTTAATGAATGAAAGATGTGTTTCTTGAAACAGGCTTGCATTTGTCCAAATTATTAGCTATCCAAACAAGATTTTGAGCAACAAGAAAAATTATGCATGTGTTAAAATGACGTTATAGAAGACCATTAGGTATATGGTATATCCCAACTGTGCAAAAAGCCTCCAATTGTTGTATGTAGAAGAGCTAATTCTACTGTTCCCAGCTTTCAAAACCAGGACATTATAGCTTCTCTAAAAATTGAAGGAGTTTATAAAAAACTAAAGATAGAACTACCATACGACCCGGAAATCCCACTACCAGGCATATACCCTGAGAAAACCATAATTCAAAAAGAGTCATGTACCACAATGTTCATTGCAGCTCTATTTACAACAGCCCGGACACGGAAGCAACCTAAATGTCAAATTGACACATGAATGGATAAAGAAGGTGTGGCACATATATACAATGAAATATTACTCAGCCATAAAAAGAAACGAAATTGAGTTATTTGTAGTGAGGCGGATGGACCCAGAGTCTGCCATACAGAGTGAAGTAAGTCAGAAAGAGAGAAACAAATACCGTATGCTAACACATATATATGGAATCTAAAAAAAAAGACCAATGGTTCTGAAGAACCTAGGGGCAGGACAGGAATAAAGACGCAGACGTAGAGAATGGACTTGAGGACACGGGGAGGGGGAAGGGGAAGCTGGGACGAAGTGAGAGAGTGGCATGGACATATATACACTACCAAACATAAAACAGATAGCTAGTGGGAAGCAGCCGCATAGCACAGGGAGACGAGCTCCGTGCTTTGTGACCACCTAGAGGGGTGGGATAAGGAGGGAGGGAGGGAGATGCAAGAGGGAGGGGATATGGGGATATATGTATACGTCTAGCTGATTCACTCTGTTATACAGCAGAAACTAACACACCATTGTAAAGCAATTATACTCCAATAAAGATGTTAAAAAAAAATTGAAGGAGTTTATACTCAGGTTGAGACCAAATTCCGTTTAGGGGAAAGGTGTACCACACGTGCGCTGTAAAAAGCACAATCCCTCCTAGTGATCTTGGCAAAGGTGAGAGGTATCCATGGAAACTGCAGCGTGACTTACAAGTTCAACCTAAGCCAACGTCATCGGGTACAGAATCTTTTCCATGACATGACATCTAGGGAATTACTGAACTCTAAAGACAAAATTCTGGATTTATCTTCTCAAAAAAATAAAAATAAAAAGGAAATGACGGAAGGAGGAAAGGAAGAGAGGGAAGGAAGGAAGGAAGGAAGGGAGAGAGGGAAGGAGGGAGGAAGGAAGGGAGGAAGGAAAGAAAAAAGGGAGGGAGAAAAAAGAAAAGAAAACCCCTCAGTCTTACACATTTCCATAAAGTACACCTGTACTCCTCCCATGTTCAAACGCTGAGAGATGGCTTTAATAAAGAGTATGGGATTATTCATCTTGTTACTTGTGAGAAGTCGATCTAATCATTTTTTGAGAGAGAGGGTCCCACAACTGCACACATCCAGGGGGCGATGTCTATATTCCCTGGCCTCTCTCACTTTAGACTTCAAGCAAATTCTGTATTGTAATTTCAAAGATCCTAAAATATAGGTCCCCATATGATTTTTTTTCTCCAAAATCTTATACCACTGAGCTTTCCCAGCTGTTAGAAAGACGTCGACTCTCAACATCATCAGAGATGAGGATTCCTAGTCTTATTTTTAAAGGACCAGGAGAGAGGAAACCACTCTCAGAATTTTTGGAAACCAACACACCAGGAACAAAATAACCCATTAAAATTCAACACAATACCCTGGATTCCTGTTAGTCATTTTTGAAAAGAGAAATGGGCATTGGTTACACAAAGATAAGGCCAAGATACTTAACAGCAGGTAACTGAGATCCTCTGTAGCAAGTGGAAGGAGGAAATGGGGGCCAAGTAGAGACAACTTTAGACTTTGCCAGGGGGAAGCATGTCACCTCTATCCAGCATGCACCATGGCTTGTCTCTCTGTCGCCACCAGTTTAAACAAACTACTTAGTGTCCTCATGAATTTGTATCCTGAGATGTTAGGAAAGAACAGTCCTTCTGTGTATTAACGAGCAAGTGGTCAGGTCACTCCTGCAAGCAAATACTTTAAAAAATACACTACCAAGCCTCTGCCTGTGCCTGAAGCAAGCACGCATTAACTCCTTCAGAGAAGGGGCTGAAAAGCTTACATTCAGGATACGTTAATCTGAAAACAAGTGTACTTTTGTGTCTGGGGAGGATTCTTTTCATTGCCATCAATTTAGTACATCGATAGACGGAGATTCTAGCTTCGCTATCAGGTTGCCCTCCGAGCCGAGACCCCTCCGAGGGCCATGCCGAGTGAAACTGTGTATCCTCTCTGATTTCTCCCATCGTCGGGAGCACCCTTATTTCCCTTTCCCTTCAGTAACCTGCTCTGAGTTTCTTGGGAGGAAAAGTGACCTCCAGGTGATATGAATAGTTATTCAGCTCTGCCGATGGTATGTGAACTGGGGGCAAAAGAAACACACACACAGCACATTGCAAAAACAACGAAAAGCATTTTGCCCTTTTGCACCAACACATCATGGTATCGTATCACAGATTTTGGCACTCTGGGGGTGACATCTAGGCACTTGCAGGCTGATGGCACTTTTCTCCCATGCTGTGGGCTTTCTGAAGATGCTACCATGCTTTGAGTTAAACTCTACTGATGTTGGGGAAAAAAGTGTTCTTTTGCAACTTGTGCTCTTTGGGTGATGAGAACACTGTGTGGACATTCAGGGGTTTTGTTTTGTTTTAATGTCTTTGTTGTCTTAGTAGTTAGAAGAGTTGGAAGTATCTACAAAGGAATTTCTCTCTTTTACATTTGTAATACTTAGAGCATCACATACTTCAAATGTTTAATTGTTAATTACAATTCCAAAATAACAATATTAATGGATTGAGGAGTTACCCTGGGCCAATACAGAGTGAGACACTTTTGCCTAACTTAGGTCTAATCCACCTCATACTCCAACACGTCAGAGGTGACAACAGTGAGTCAGGAAGGTTTGGTGACCTGCTCATGCAACGCAGTTCATTCATGGCCACGGAGGGAGCTCCAAAGCCACGTCCTTCCACCACGTGACGCTATCCAAGGGAGAATGTTGGAAACTTCAACAGAGCTTCATCAGCCAGGTAGTTTTCAAGCTTGTGATTCAAAAAGAGGGAGTTAAAGTTATTGGTTCCCCTTCTGTTGGGGTTTTCTTGGTTTTGTTTAAACAAAAAGAAAAGGATAATGAATTTGAAGGGGCTTAACATCGTAAGTTCTAGGTCTGTGTTTTCAACGACCATTTGCTTCCAAAATTGTTCATGTTTCCAAATTCTAGTTCTGGAAAACTCAAATTATCCAATCAAAGATGAGGTTATCAATGTAGGGTGTGGTGTGGCTCAAAACTCTGTTCCCCTTTATTCTTGGAAAATGTGCACCCCAGAAGCTAGAAATGTCATCAATTGACAAATCGGAAAGGGCCCTTAGCCATGTTGAATCCAACCACTTTCATTTCCCCCAGGTGGGAAGCTGAGGTTCAAGGTCGCTGACTGGATTAGGACCTGGGTACCCTGCCTCCCTCTCACCATTGTAGAGATTGTTTGGGGACTGCTCAAAACAAGGTCCTTGCCTTCCTCTCGCTGTCCCTTGACTGCCCCCTTCCTTCCCTTGCCTCGATCTCTGATGTCCTTGGTCTGACCTTTGCTGATCACTATCTTGAAATTACTTTCCTTCCTGACAAAGGCCCCAGATGCGACCCCACGAGCAGGAAAGTCCATCTCCTCTATCGCAGCAGCCTGCCTCCTCAACCCTGAAAATTGAATTTTAAAAGCACTTTGCAAGTCTTGTTGAGTTAATCCCCATAATCTTGGGGAATGGAGGTCACTATTAATTTCCCCATTTCACTCCTTCAGTGAGGAAATCCAGGAGCCAAAGTTTCAAGGGTTTCCCAGGATCCCTGGGCACTTTCCTTCCCGAGGAGGAGAGGCTGAGGGGGAGTGTAGGGCTCAGCCCTCTGCTGCTAGGCTCTGGCTCTCCCCTGTCTGACTTCTTCTTGTGCTTCTGGGCTCTCCCAGGTGTGCTGGCGCCTGTCCCCTGGTGAGTGGGGAAGGGGATGGAGGAGAATCCTCTTTCCCATCACTGCTCAGGGGACTTCCTGGGTTTTCTTTCATTCATTCAACAAATATTTGCCAAGTGTCTTCCAAGTACTGAGCCTTATGATAAATGCTAGGGATATAGTAGGAGAACAGACATGTTCATTACGCTCACGTGTTCTGTAAAACTCAGAATTTTGGCCATTTATTCTTTCATTAATTCCAGTCCTTCAGTTTACTCCCCAGTCACTGTGGGAGCACCTAATCTTTGATTTTCAGAGAGAGCTGAAGGAAGGAGGAAGTACCTTTATGTTTTCACACACACGTACCCTCCAGGGCTGGGGTGAATTTTAAGCATCAGGAAAGGATCCTCTCTGCCCCCCACCAAATTTTTTTCTTTTCTGACTGTGATGAGCTAAATGTTTTTGTCCCCCCAAAATGTATGTGTTGAATCCTAACCCCCAGTGTGATGGTATTTGGTGGTGGAGCTTTGGGGATGATTATTAGGTCATAAGGGTGGACCCCTCATGAGTGGGATTAGTGTCCTTATAAAAGGGACCCCAGAGAGCTCCTTCACCCCTTCTGCCACACGAGGACACAGTTAGAAGGCCCTCTATGAACCAGGAAGTGGGCTCTCACCAGACACCAAATCTGACCATGCCTTGACTTGGACTTCCAGCCCCCAGAACTGTGAGAAATAAACTTCTGTTTTTATAAGCTACCCACTCTATGGTCTTATGTTACAGCAGCCTGAATGGACTAAGACACTAACCTTCCTAATCTGGAGGATGTGGCCAGTATCCCAGTCATGTCCCATTGCATGTTTGCAGTGCATTCATGCCCTGCCCAGGATAACTTCCTGCCTTGTGGTTTAATGCATCCAATGCTGAGTGCCTTCTGTATGCAAGCCAGCTCTGTTCAAGGCATCCTTCTGCCCACCTCTGTTGTTTAAAGGAAGTTAGTGCTGTGCACAGGGCCCTGGACACTTGTCCAACTGTTCATTGTCAGTCAACAAACGTGCACCATCCCTGTACAGAGGGTACAGCAGTGAACGAGGCAGACACAGTCCCTGTCTCACTCTAACTCAGTCCACAGTGGAGAGTCTCGACCTTGGCATCTTTGTTATTGCCCAGCATGGTAACCAAGCAGTAGACAGCACTTCAGAAGCTACCAGAGGCACCCTGTCTTAAAAAATTACAAAGTTTCCCAGCACAAAAGCAATAGGGCTCACTAGATTTTGAAAACAAAACGTAGAAAGAGGAAACATCATCAGCTCTAGTACTACTCCCTGTTCTTTCCAGTCTCTTTTCTCTGCATTTTTACATAGCTGTGCTTACTACACCAGCAACTTTTATTTTTAACCCTGCTTTTTGAGAACATTGCAGCATGAATGTTTTTCATGTGGTTACAAAGTCTCATTGAATATTTTTAATGATTACACAACATTCTAGGAAATCTCTCAAGGCTCCTACAGACTGTGTTTCCTGTAGCTGCTATAACAAATTACTACAAACTTGGCAGCTTGGAACAGCAGAAATGTATTCTCTTACAGTTCTGGAGGCCAGACATCCAAAATCAATATCAGTGGCTGAAACCAGAGTGTCAGCCGTGCTATGTTTCCTCTGGAGACTCAAAGGGAGAATGAGTTCCTTTCCTCTTCCAGCTTCCAGTGGCTGCCAGCATATCTTGGCTTATGGTCACATCACTCCAGTCTTCAGGGCCAGCATCTTTACATCTCTCTCTGTTGTGTTTTTACATAGTTTTCTCCTTTTCTGGGTGTCAAATCTTTTGCCTCTCACTTACGGGACACTTGTGATTACATTTAGGGCCCACCTGGATAATCCAGGATAATCTCCCCTTCTCAAAATCCTTAAATTACTCATATCTGCAAACACCCCCTTTCCAAATCTGTAACATTTACAGATTCCAGGGTTTAGGACCTCATATCTCTGGAGGCATTATCCAGCCTACTAAATGGACAAATGAGAAAAAATCAACAAAGGAAAAAGTAAACTTGTTCGCATGAAGGTAACTAAGGAAGGGAAACAACGTTCAGAGAAGGCAGGGATCAGGTGAGCTAAACTCCAGAGATCAGTAAGGTCTTTATAGCATAGATGGAGGAAAAAGAGGGGACCCTGATGGATGAGAAACAGTAATACTAACTTCCATTCTCCTAGCCTTTTGCAGCCTGCAGTGTGCTTTCATAACCATTCTTTCATCTTTTAGATATTCCAGAGTGTTTCTGAACCCAGGCCTTGATGTCAAGTGTATGGGCCTTCATGTCACAGAAATGCCACTTCCTACTGGGTGACTGGGAGGCAGAATTTCAACATGTCCCCTAAGACTCTTGCCTCCCGTGTATACATGTCCTGCATAATCCCCTCCCCTTGAATGTGGGCGGGACTTGTGATATGATGGGATTTCACTCCTGTGATGAGTGCACATTATATGGCAAAAGTGAAGGGACTTTCATAAGGTTAACAGCTGATTTCTCAGCAGAAACTCTACAAGCCAGAAGGGAGTGACACGATATATTTAAAGTCATGAAAGGGAAGAACCTACAACCAAGATTACTCTGCCCAGCAAGGATCTCATTCAGATTTGATGGAGAAATCAAAAGCTTTACAGAAAAACAAAAGCTAAGAGAATTCAGCACTACCAAACCAGCTCTACAACAAATGCTAAAGGAACTTCTCTAAGTGGGAAACACAAGAGAAGAAAGGACTTACAAAAACAAATCCAAAACAATTAAGAAAATGGCAATAGGAACATACATAGCAATAATTACTTTAAATATGAATGGATTAAATGCTCCAACCAAAAGACCCAGGCTCGCTGAATGGATACAAAAACAAGACCCATATACATGCTGTCTACAAGAGACTCACTTCAGACCTAGGGATATATAGAGACTGAAAGTGAGGGGATGGAAAAAGATATTCCATGCAAATGGAAATCAAAAGAAAGCTGGAGTAGCAATACTCAGACAGAATAGACTTTAAAATAAAGAATGTTACAAGAGACAAGGAAGGACACTACATAATGATCAAGGGATCAATCCAAGAAGAAGATATAACAATTATAAATATATATGCACCTCAATACATAAGGCAACTGCTAACAGCTATAAAAGAGGAAATTGACAGTAACACAATAATAGTGGGAGACTTTAACATCTCGCTTACACCAATGGACAGATCATCCAAACAGAAAATTAATATGGAAACGAAAGCTTTAAATAATACAATAGACCAGATAGATTTAATTGATATTTAATTTAACTGATATTTAATTTAATTTAATTGATATTCATAGGACATTCCATCCAAAAACAGCAGATTACACTTTCTTCTCAAATGCACACAGAACATTCTCCAGAATCAATCACATTTTGGGTCACAAATCAAGCCTCGGTAAATTTAAAAATCGAAATCATATCAGGCATCTTTCTGACCAAAACGCTATGAAATTACAAATCAATTACAGGGAAAAAAACATAAAAAGCACAAACACATGGAGGCTAAACAATGCGTTACTAAATAACCAAGAGACCACTGAAGAAATCAAAGAGGAAATCAAAAAGTACCTAGAGACAATGAAAACACGACAATCCAAAATCTATGAGATGCAGCAAAAACAGTTTTAAAAGGGAAGTTTACAGCAATACAATCCTACCTCAAGAAACAAGAAAAATCTCAAATAAACAATCTAACTTCACAACTAAAGGAACTAGAGAAAGAACACACAAAACCCAAAGTTAGTAGAATCCCCCCCCCCCCATGATCATCTCAATAGAGGCAGAAAAAGCTTTTGACAAAATTCAACATCCACTTTCTGGAGAGTTTTTAATCATAAACGGGTGTTGAATTTTGTCAAAATTATATATCTAGAGGGAACCTACCTCAACATAATAAAGGCCATATATGACAAACCCACAGCAAACATCATTCTCAATGGTGAAAAACTGAAAGCATTTCCTCTAAGATCAGGAAAAAGACAGGATGTCCACTCTCGCCACTATTATTCAACATGGATTGTAAGACTGGACACTATAAAACTCTTAGAGGAAAACATAGGAAGAACACTCTTTGACATAAATCACAGCAAGATCTTTTTTGAGCCACCTCCAAGAGTAATGGAAATAAAAACAAAAATAAACAAGTGGGACCTAATGAAACTTAAAAGATCTTGCATGGCAAAGGAAATTATAAACAAGACGAAAAGACAACCCTCAGAATGGCAGAAAATATTTGCAAACGAATCAATGGACAAAAAATTAATCTCCAAAATATATAAATAGCTCATGCAGCTCAATATTATAAAAACAAAATACCCAATCAAAAAGTGGGCAGAAGACCTAAATAGACATTTCTCCAAAGAAGACATACAGATGACCAAGAGGCACATGAAAAGCTGCTCAACATCACTAATTGTTAGAGAAATGCAAATCAAAACCACAATGAGGTATCACCTCACACCAGTTGGAATTGGCATCACCAGAAAATCTACAAACAAGAAATGCTGGAGAGGGTGTGGAGAAAAGGGAACCCTCTTGCACTGTTGGTGGGAATGTAAATTGATACAGCCACTATGGAGAACAGTATGGAGGTTCTTTAAAAACTAAAAATAGAATTACCATATGACCCAGCAATCCCACTACTGGGCATATACCCAGAGAAAACCATAATTCAAAAAGACACATGCACCCCAGTGTTCATTGCAGCACTATTTGCAATAGCCTGGTAGGCCATGGAAGCAACCTAAATGCCCATCGACAGATGAGTGGATAAAGAAGATGTGGTACATATATACAATGGAATATTAGCCATAAAAAGGAATGAAACTGGGTCATTTGTAGAGATGTGGATGGACTTGGAGACTGTCATACAGAGTGAAGTAAGTCAGAAAGAGAAAAACAAATATTGTATATTAACGCATATATGTGGAATCTAGAAAAATGGTACAGATGAACCAGTTTGCAAGGCAGAAATAGAGACACAGATGTAGAGAATAAATGTATGGACACCAAGGTGGGAAAGTGGGGGGTGGTGGGGTGGTGGGATGAATTGGGAGATTGGGACTGACATATATACAGTAATATGTATAAAATAGATAACTAATAAGAACATGCTGTATAAAATAAATGAATTAAATTAAATTAATAAAAATAAATAACACACACACAAAATTGAAGGGATTTTGAGGTACAGTTATGGTCCCTTATCAGTTAACTTTGAATTAATTAAAAAAGGAGATTATCTTGAGAGAACATCACCTAATCACACAAGCCCTTTAAAAACACCCATCGTTAAAGGTCCCAGCACGGTGTTAAAAGATCTTCCCAAGCAGCTCGACCTGCAAGTTGACCTGACTCTTGCAGTTTGCTGCAGCTTATGAAATGATGAGGGTGCAAATAAAGTGCAGTTTATCCCAAGCATCTTTCTAATGGGCACATTATTCAGTGACTAATACAAAATATGGTTCTACCTAATGTTTGTGGTGAAGCTACTCATGGGTTTCCCTAATTCACCACCATAAAAATTGTGATTATTTAAGGCTCGTTTTAACATTAATTATGACTTGCAAAAGCATGTTTAAAAGTTTGCAGTGTGAAATATGACCCTTGAGCAAGCAGGAACTTCAGTCAGTCAGCTTTCCCTTGAAGTCTGCATGAATGATAGCTGTAAAATAGTCCATTTCTCTGGCAGGTCTAATTTAGGGTGTATATTACACAGAAGGTGCATTTTTAAAAACAACAACTTCCGCTCTATATTAAAGGCTTAATAGCTTCTTCTAGTCTTTGAATTCAGTCTTCACATGCAATTTAAAACCCAGTAATAACTTAAATAAGGTACATATTAGAGATCAGGGTGTTTCTTTTTTCTTCTCTATATCCACACGAGCATTTATAAACCAAGAGATACTGTGTTTCAAACTCTTTCTCTGGCTTCATCATTTTGTTGGAAAGAGAGAGTAAGGGTTAGCAATCTTCCTCAAGTAAACTTTCCCTAGGAGCCGGTTCTGTGCCCAGGACCGGGATGGGAGGACGAAGGTGCGATGAAGATGCCCTCTGGCAACACAGAGGTGACTGGCAGGTGGATTGCAGGGCAGATCATGAAAAGAACACCCAGAAAGGAGGACCTTCACTTTCCCAGCGTGAAGATGGCATTAATGTCTTTTTTAAATTAGCAAAGCAGTTTTGCCTCATGGTTAAACCTGGATCAAGACTGGTGTTGCCACATACGAGCCATGTGACTCAGGCAAGTTAATGATCTTTGCTGGGGCTCTGCACCCCATTGCAAACTGAGGGCAACAGTAGTACTGATGTCATCCTGTATCATTTGTGAGGCTCCAATGGGGTACTAGATGTAAAGCATCTAGAACACAGAGGAAATGCCTCTATGCTTTGGTCAACATTGTGACTCTGAGCACCACCAATGCACACTCATTGAAATCAAGGGGAACAGTTCAGAAAAAGAGGAGGGTGGACAGCGAGAATCGCCTGCACTCCCGCCACCCTGAGATATTCCTATTTTGGTGGCCATACTTCCACTCATCTCTTACTGAAGAGAAACATGCCCGGAAATATATATTATATTTTTAAAAATATATAAACAGTAACCTTTTTTTGGTTTACTTCTCTCTCTTTTCCCAGCCTCCTGCCCATCCTGCTCCTGGGATGTTAAAGCAAACATTGATGTGCAACCTTCTACATCTTCCTTGATCCTCCAAAAATCAACGTGTTGGGGAGGAAAAAACTGAACTTAGTCTTGAAGGACAACCAGAGTATGGAAGGTAGAAAAGAGGGAAGAGTATCTCAGGTAAGTTTCTCTTACTGCTTAAGCCTAGAGTTATAGCTGGGGCTTAAGATGGGTGTTGCGAGCAGGGGAGACCAGATGGGTAGAAGTGAGGGGCCGTGTTCAGGAGTTTTGATATTGTCTAGCAGGATATGGACAAACAACAGACTTTAAACCAATTTTATCGCATGAGTGTTTGGAGGAGATCACTCTGGTAGCAGGTGGTATGTTGATTTAATTTGCCGGAGCAATTGAAGCCGCAAGTCAAGGAGATCAGGTGGGATGGTAGAGGTGAAGACATGGGGACATTTCAGGGGAAAGGCCACAGGACTTCTCGGCCAGGTGCTCAAGACTTTGACCAGCTTGAGCACATGATTGGCTCTCAATCAAAGCTATGACACTGCCCGGGGCAACCACCCAAAGACACAGATACCACTGTGGCCTTTAGCTCCACCACTTTGGAAAAGTCTCCCCAAATTCTAAAGGATTACCCTGATCTCACATTTATGAAGTAATATCTGTTACACGAGGGACTATCTTTTATAGCCCTGTGCTCTTGGCAATGAACAAACATCTCAAATTCCTAAGAAGAAAGCTGTGGTTCTATTATGAAATTAATTTTCCCCTGACCCAGGTCCAGAAGGCTGTTTGAAAGATAAGTGTTGATTGAGGGGCCTAGGAAGACTTCCATCCAGCCTTGCAAAGTATGAAATCTGTAAATCTGCAAGTAGAAATAGGGTCTTTCTAGAAAAAATATTATTACTGTACCTTGGTGTTACCAGGTGACTGCTTTTCAACACCTGGGAGGACTTTTAAATGAACAATTCCTACTTACATCTTCCCTTAAATAGCATTGGAACTCCCAGGCATCTTATAAAAGTTTGAAACAGGCCTGTGTTGCCGAGGTCATAACTTGATTAATCATACAGAAAGCGCAAGCCCAGCCATGTTACAATTATAGGGGGATCATGTCTCAAATGAGCCAGGCACCTGAAATGAGTGAATGTCTAAATCCTAGGGGTGATTCTGAGAACAAAAATGCAAGGAATGAATCCAGAGGACAATATTGAAATAGATGGCAGGAGGTGAGTTTAAGAAAGAATTGAAAAATGAGAGATGAGAATAGGATGATAGAGGCAGGACCCTGAGGGCGCGTTTCCATAGCAGCAGGCAACTCGAAGGAGGGGTAGGAGAGAACAGAGCAGAAACACACAGCCACAGACTCTGGAAAAAGGGAAAAGTGAAGGAGGCCTTGGAAGCGTTGAATGAACCCTTTCTCCTCCCTGTCTTACAAATGAGGAGACGCAACGATCAATCCTTACCAACCCAAAGCTCACTTCCGGGGTCTCCTTTCTGTTCACCAGGCCGTGCTTCCTGAAACCCCAGCCCGATTCTTTCTGCACCTACACAGGGGAACAGCTGGAGTATTAGATGTACATGGATTCTGTCTCCATTTGCCACAAACACGGAAATGAGACTAGAGGTTCTGTGAAATATTGAGGCACAAATACTGACTCAAGGGAAGAAGTACGGATGCAGGAAAAACAGATGCAGGAGTTTTCTGCTTTGTTTCGTTATGTTTTACAAACTGATTTAGGAAGGTGTGCGAGCATGTAGAACCTCCCATGATGGGCAAAATGACAGTTACACCCCAAAAGAGTTCCCATCCTCATCGTCAAAACCCCTGAATATGATACATCATATGGCAAAAGGGACTTTGCAGATAGGATTGAAGTCAAGGACCTTGAGATGAGGAGATAATTTTGGATTATCCAGTTGGGCCTAATCTAACCCTGTGAGTCCTTTTTTTCCCCCCAAATATTTGTTTTTAATTGTCTTGATAGTTTTCTCATTAACCTTAAAGCAGAGAATTTTCCACGCTCCAGAGAACTAGAGAGGCAGTTTGAGAAAGACTTGGCCCAACATTGCTGGCTTTGAATATGGAGGAGGAAGATGCAAGCCAAGGAATGCAGGAGGCCTCCAGAAAGTGGAAAAGGCAAGGAAGCAGATTCTCCCCAGAGCCTCCAGGAGGAACAGAGGCCTGCCAACACCTTTTATCCCAGTGAGATTCTTGTAAGACTCTGACCACCAGAACTGTAAGAAAATAAATTTTTGTTGTTTAAGCCACCAAGTCTGTGATAATTGCTTACAGAAGCCATAGAAAACTAATACACTCACAAAGCTGGTGAAGAGAGAAGCCTGCCATGATGAGAACATCACCAAGAACAGAATGAATCAGAGTTCTGCCGAGATTTCATCTTATGATTTGTCTTAGCTCAGTTTGCTATAACAAAATGCCATAGACTGGATGACTTAAACAACAGATAGTTATTTCTCATAGTCATAACAGACATTTATTTCTCATAATCCAGACTGTCTGGAGGCTGGGACGTCCACGTTCAAGGTGCCAGCTGATTCAGTTCCTGTTGAGAGCCCCCTTCCTGGCTTGCAGGTGGCCACCTTTTCCTGTGTCTTCACATGGTGGAGAGAGAGAGTTCTGACCTCTTCTTCTTCTCAGAAGGACACAAATTTCATCATGGGGCCCCACCCTCATGACCTCATCTAAACCTAATTACCTTCCAAAGACCCGTCTCCAAATACCATCACATTGGGAGTTAGGACTTCAGTATAGGAATTTGGAAGGAGGACACAAACATTCAGTCCAGCAAGATTTTTGAAGGATTGATGGGCAAAAATGAGAGTAAAACAGAGTAGTTATTTAAATGTATAAGCAGGTTAATTTTCCTTGGAGGTAGACATTAAATATTGACTACAACTGATACATCAAAATCTCTCTGAGACATGTTTCTTTTCACAGAATGGGTGTACCTTTAACTTACTGCTTGTTCTTGGAGACATATGTGTATCCTGGGCAAGCTCACAGGCTATCATGGCTGCAGTCATGCAAGACTACATGGAGGGTATGTGGGCTGGTCATCATGATGATAGGAGGATCAAGAAAAGAAACTGACCCCGACCTGATGAAGTTCCATCTGGGTTGTCCTCTGGGTAGTTATGTGCATTAAAGTAAAGAATATCTGCTAGCTAACACAACCCTGAATTCCAGTAGCCTAAGTCAACATAGGTCAGTTTCTTACTTATATAGCAATCATGCAATTTACCAGCTGCCAGTTTGGCAGTTGACATTCTACATGATGATTCAGGGAACCAGACTCCTTCCATCTTGTGACTCTGCCCTTTTCTAGGGCCCTGGAGTACCTCGCATCCGGCCCGTCAATGGGGGAAAAATGATGGAGAAGACATGCCTACTCCTTAACCGCTGTGGCCCCAAAGGGATTTGTTACTTCCACTCACATTCCACAGGTGACGATCAGCCCTGTTGTCTTACCTAGGTGGAAGGGAAATGGTACATGTCTCTGCACTAAGGAAGGAGAAAGGGAAATCTTTGGGGAACAGCCAGCAGCCTCTGCCATAGTGTCCAACACACTGTGTTTTTAAGAGTCAGTAGTCTAGACTGGGCAATGTACGGACAATGTTCTGATAAAACTGTCCAACTTGGAGCAGCAAGAAAAGAAGTGTGTGTTTTTTCCATCAGGTAATAAATGTTCACACTCTCAGTCACCCTGAAAGAGGCTGCTCCTGGGAGAGGAAGGGAGGGCGGGAGAAGTGGCCTCAGACCAAAGAGATGGAGAAACATCTTTCTCCCTCTGGGCTGTCCTGGTTGGGTCTGGATGAAGATGCAGATGTGATTTCCTTCTCAATGGCTTAAGAGAGAAGCTGTTGCCAAGTAACAGGGCAGGAGTTAAGTAAGCTAGTGTCCTTCAAGTAGCCAGGGGATTTGGTATAGGCTTGTGAGATTTGAGGACGCCCCTGTGCAGGAGTGGTTATAGCTGTGCTTGCTATTGTTTTCTCCAAACTATCAGTGAAGTCATATTAAAAGCTGTGAAACGGTAGCAGTTCTATTGCAGAAATTAAAGGGAGGGCCTGTGTTAGGGGCTGAATTGCAAAATTCAGCCAAAATTGTTACAATGAGGTCCTAACCACCGCCCCCCCCCCCGCCACCACCAGCATCTCAGAATATGACCTTATTTGAAAATAGCGTTTTTAAAGAGGTAAGTTAAAATGAGGTCATTAGGGTGAACCCTAATCCACTATGACTGGTGTCCTTATAAGAAGAGGAGATTGGGAGACGGACATGCACAGAGGAAGACCGTGGAAGGTGATACGGAGTGAAGACACAAGAAAACAAGACATCCGCAAGCCAAGGAGAGAGGCCTCAGGAGAAAACAACCCTGCGATACCTTGATTTCAGACTTCTAAGCTCTGGGGTTGTAAAAATATAAAATTCTGTTGCCTGAGCTACCCAGTCTTTGGTACTTTATTATCAGCAGCCCTCAGAAATTAATACAGCCTGGTTCATACTTGGGGTAGAAGGGAGAGGGGAGGGCAGGGCACTCTCCCCAAGGCCATCATGCCGGTGTTAGGGGTAGTCATTGGCACAGGCAGGTGACACCCAGTCAGCAGTGACATTGTCCAATAGCAGTAGTGGCAAGGTGCTGGATCAGGAGGCCAGGCAGGTAAACTCGAGGGGTCTTATTCTGAGAACACATCTAACTTGTGGAACTTAACTGGGGACCGAGTTCTTCCATGGCCTAGTGAAGTTGCGGTCTTCCTAGTATGTCATGTTAGTGGACGTACACATGCCCACTTTGGGAAATTCCAAGGTGGTGAAGCCAAGCGTCACGTGGGTAGCAAGAGAATGAATGTGCTTGGGCTTCAAGGAAACTGACAGTGTCCTTCGAAATCCAAACTCCTCCTCTTCCTATCTGTGTGCCCTTTACTTAGCCTCCATAAACTTGGTTTTCTCATCTGTAATACGTTGATAATAACAATTTTTGCTTGGATATAATATAGTATAATTAATATAATCCTGTCATTAAACTTAAATGCGATGATATAAGGCTCTTAGTACTGGGCTTGACATATATTATATGCTCAGTAAATGACTGCTGCTGTGTTTATTATAGAAAAACACTTGGTAATGAGAGGAACATGGTCCTTGAACCCTGTAGAGCAGAACACAGTTATACGAAGGATGTTGGCCATTTGTGTATTGGGGAGAAATTGGGCCAGCTCTTTGACCAAATTTGGCGCCAGTTGGACCACCTGTGGGATGAAAATGACTTCAGAAAGGGCGTAGGATGGCTGAGCCATACAGAGGTCCCTGGTTCTCTTCTGTCTCAAATATTAATTCTGTTACAGGTCCAAATTCAGGCACCCTCGTCCACCCAGAGTCATGGGCCAGCGCTGCCCTGAATTCTGTTTCTCATGGCTTTCATCATTTCTGAAGGAGGCTCTATGTGTCTGAACATAAGTGTGTTAGCCATTACCAGAAAGAGGATTCTCGGAGCCAGGTCACAGAAGGAGAGCTGCCCAGTATGGTTCGTTGTCTATACTGCATTTGCTGTGTCAGGATACACAGTGATCTGCAGGAACCCGAGGTGTATGTGGGGGGAGGGGGGAAATGTCGAGTCTCTGAGCGCAGAACAGTTATTCAGCCCATATTCAATTTCTTGGTTGAGCTCCCTGTCATCGCCTCCCTCTGTCTGGACCCTCAAGCCTTTCAGTGTTGTTGCTTTTTACTCTTTAGACTGATGGCATCGGGCAAACTTTCAAAACATTTGGACCAGAATTGCTGCCACGCACACTGAGCTGGTCTGGGCCTGGTTACACACAGGCAGCCGCACCTCCCAGATGCCACCGGGATCACAACACTCTCTTATGAAATCGGACTTTTAAAGAGTTGGAGTCAAGTGGCAAAGTCAGTGGCTGTCAACAGCCTCAGTCCTGAGTGAGCATCGTTTACTGGGTGAGGCAGCTCTGGTTAGTCTCCGATGGCCCCATCTGAGATTGGGGGAGGGGAAGAGCCAGGAGGCCAGGAAAGTAGAGGCCAGCACCCAGGGCTGGGGCGCTAATCATGCATCTCGTCCTGGTTCTGACCCTGGACCCTGTCCGCTGCCTCAGCTTCCATTTTGCTCCCAGAGTCCCTGACTTGGTCATCTGCTTGGACTCCTTAGGGCTGGGACCCCACCCCCCCTCATTCTTTTTCAAGCTATGCTCCTGAATTTTCACCCAGATTGGTGAGAGGGTGAGGTTGATCGAATTAGTCCAGAAGTATCAAATTGGCTCCCGAGTTGAGGGCTACAGGTGGCCACACCATAGACACATCACAAATGTCCTATCTTATCAACTCTGAGAGTGGGTATCATTTTTATCCTCTTTCTATAGATAGGTAAACTGAGGCTTAGAGAATCGAAATGAATTACCTAAAGTCACACAGCCCATAAATGATGGAGATTCAAACTCAGGACTGTTTGGATCCAGAGCTTTTTTTGTTTTTTATATCACAGTGGTTGGTCCTCCATTCAGAAAGGGAAAAGCATAGCATCCTTGGAGAAAGCATTTCAGAAACTGCCTCATACTTTTTCAAAGCCCCCAAGACCGGGATAATGCTGAACACACAGCAGGAGCCCAACGAACACATGCTGTCAAAATAATGCACGTGTTAATTGTTCTTCCCTTATGAGCGAATCATAAGCCGTTGCCCTACACATACATGTTACGTATGAATCCTGAGAGAGAGAAGGTGATAAATCTTTTTATAAGGAAACCTTTTAGCAAAGGTATTCTAAGTAGGCCTGGAAGTTTCCCAGTTCTCAAAATAAGAAATACCACAGATGTTTTGCTGACAAGTCTTACTTTGCTTTTGTTTTGTTTTGATTTCATTCTTTTCTTTTTTCTGTCTAGTACTATATGAAGATCTTCGAAAAGTGCCATTAAAAAGCCAGTGAGATCTTAGCTCTTTATCCTAACTCTGTTGCTTTCAGTAGAATTTTATATCAGACACACTGCTGAATTCTTGGGCAGGTGCCAAATTCCAGAATCTGCTTACTATCTCTAAATTTTAAGCAGTGAGATTCAACTTACTGGGAACTTTGTTATCTCAAACACACTTGGAAAGAAAATGTTGAGTTTATCTTATTTATGAATGTAATTCAGCTTCTTTATATCCCAAATCATCCTGTCAAGCATTTGAGGGCTTATGGCAAAAGCACGTATCATGAACTGGTAACCTAAGAGTCAGATTTAAAAATCGGAACCAGGGAAAGTAGAACTTAAAACAGGAAGTCAAACCCAGGAGAAAAATGGAAGGCGAATATCTGGCCCCAAAGAGACTGCATTGGAGATTGCAAAACGGCAGCCCCTGAGACAAATCCAACTGAAGTTACATTTTAGCCTGTTTCAGAAAGCAGTCGGAGGAGACACTAACACAGAACAAAAGGGATTTAAGAGCTGGAACTACCAAATGCAATGTGTGGACTTTGTGTAGTCCAACGGTAAAACCAGCTTTGGTTTTGGATTTGGAAATTTTGAATATGCATTAAGTATTAGAGGATATTATGGCATTTTTGTTCTTTTGGTTAGGTATGGTAATGGTATACATACTAGTAAAACCACAAGATATCTGAGATTTACTTTAAAATACACAAGCAAAAATAAAAAACTAAATGGGGGCTTCCCTGGTGGCGCAGCGGTTGACAGTCCGCCTGCCGATGCAGGGGACACGGGTTCGTGCCCCGGTCCGGGAAGATCCCACATGCCGCGGAGCGGCTGGGCCCGTGAGCCATGGCCGCTGAGCCTGCGTGTCCGGAGCCTGTGCTCCACAACGGGAGAGGCCACAACAGTGAGAGGCCCGTGTACCGCAAACAAAAACAAAAACACACACAAAAAAACCTAAATGGGGTAGGTAAACAAGACTAGCAAAATGTTGATAATTTTTGAATCTGAATGATGGGTATATGAGGGTTTTTTATACCTCTCTGTTTTTGTCTATGTTTGAAAATTTCCATCACGAATATTTAGAAAATGTAGACTATGACTGTCTGGAGGTGAATTATGTGCTTTTTAGTTCGATACAGTCTCCACCCGCCACCCTTCTTACTCCTCAACGCTGTTGCCACAGGCTCAGACTGTCCACTTAATTCCCTGCCTGACTTGCCTTATTACACTAATTACGATTCCTAAAGTCAGGTAGAAAAGGGACACGTGGTCAGCTGTTGAAGAGGAATAAACATCCCAGTTCTTCAACTGG
Source organism: Neophocaena asiaeorientalis asiaeorientalis (assembly GCF_003031525.2). Classification (NCBI taxonomy): domain Eukaryota; kingdom Metazoa; phylum Chordata; class Mammalia; order Artiodactyla; family Phocoenidae; genus Neophocaena; species Neophocaena asiaeorientalis. Next base: position 7,875,292 of record NW_020174301.1, on the reverse strand, counting down.
GAAGGACTTAACCAGAACTAAACAGTAAAAGAAAATTCTTCCAAGGAGCATCGCTGGGAACCAGAGTAATGCAGACAGTATTTCTCGACCAGCTGCCAGAGAGACCAGACCCCAACCCCATCTCTGGGCACCAGTGACCCTGCAGTACGGGGACTGGCTCCATCTACAAGCCACACTAGAAGTAGCACTCCTCTACTCCAGCACCCTCAGCAAGGGCCAGTAGGAGCTGACCAAAATACATTTCAGGAAAGCCTTTCTGCATGGCCCCAAAGCAACAGGATCTGGGCTTGCGGCTTTTTGATGGGCTGGCTGGATCTAAAGACAAAATGGGGTACAAGGGAGACTTGAGAGGATTGAACAGAAGGCACAGTCTTCAAACAACCCTTGGTAAGCATCACTCTTTGCCGTGGGGTGAATAGTAGCCCCTCCAAAACATATGTTCCTATCCTGACCTTGGTACTTGTGAACGTGATGTTATTTGGAAACAGGGTCTTTGCAGATGTAATCACATGAGGATACGGTCAGGAGTAGGGTGGGCCCTACCAATGGCTGGTGTCCTTATAAGAAGAGGTCAGTTTGGACGCAGAGACACACAAGGAGAGCACCACGTGTTGCTGGAAGTAGAGATGAGAGTAAGGCATCTTATAAGCCAATGACGGCCAACAGCCCCCAGTAACTAGGAGGGCTGCGTGGAACAGACTCTCCCTCAGCACCTCCAGAAGGAATCAGCGCTGCTGACACCTTGATTTCAGAGTTCTAGCCTCCAAACCTGTGTGAGAAGAATGGAATTTTTTACGGCAGCCCAGGAAAGAAATAGACTTACCTCGCTCAGGCTTTTGGTGAGGTTGGATCCTAGACAATTCTTTTCTGAGGTGAGTTCCTAGGGGACAGACGTTCTATGTGTTTGCTGGCAGGCAGCCCCGCGCTGGGAGAGAGGGGGCCAAAGTAGGCTGAGCCCCTTTGGGGGATGAAGTTGCCCTACTCCGCTGTCTTAGTGAATGATCTGTCATCAGGTAGCTCAATACCAGGGTTGTTTTTGGAGGACATTGTTAAGGGTCCACTTTAGAATGAGAAAGTTAAGGTCAGTAGAAGCCTCTTTGGTCAAAGACTCATAAACCTTAGCTGGAAAGGGTATTTAAAATTCAGATTCCTGAGGCTTACTTTAGAGACTGATTCAGTAGCCTTCAGTGAGGCCAAGGAATCTGTGACATTCCGAAGGCTCCAGGCGATGCTGATGCAGGTGGCTGGAGGCATGGTGCTGTGGCCCCAGGTGAATTAGAAACGGAGCTAGAAATATTTGTTCCTGGATAGACAATCTGTCATCACCTTTTAAAGAGACAACTCCCTATTTTGCGTCATTTTCTCACGGACAGACTGAGAGTAATAAAATGTATAAAATGAAAATGACACTAATTTCATTCTCCGAAGAAAATGTGGGGTTTGTGCAGTTTTAGTTTTTCAAGTACAAATTTCTTAAGATCTGTAAAAATGTCTACGAGCATGAGAAAAGGATAGAGGCAGGCATGGAAGGATTGCGGGGGTTTTTCTTTGTTTTAATCTGTCACTTAGCAACAGCATATGTATGGCTGACAGTCGGAGTAATCTTTGATCTGGCAACATTGAATTGTTAGGAAGTTTAAATTTGTGTTTTATCATTGTTAGCGGTGTTTTAGCAAATCGTGGAAGGTACAATATGTGCGTTCTGCTGTTTTGGAAGGGAGACGTTTTAAGTCAGAAATATTTGACTGTAAACATATTTCTCACTGAACCCTATTTTCCTTCTACATAGAAGAAAAACCAAAGCTTACCTAAACACAGTCAGAAACCTAGTTAATCACCACTATAGGATTAGAGGGGAAATGGTCTTCAAAAATAGTTTAAGAAAGTTTTAATTACACGCACAATCATGAAATGTTCAGTAATTGCTGCGTATTGATTCCGTTTTTTTCTTCTGGAAATGCTCAAACTATTTCAATATACACAGAATCAATAAACATAATTAAAATATGAGCTCATCAAAACAGTAATTAAATGTACTTAACAGCTTTTGTGGCTTTTCCCCATATGGTTACTGTGGGAGTGTGAATCTGGCACGCTAGATAAATGTAACAAAATAAAGTGGAAGCCTCGGAAAGATTACCGTCGTATCATAATACAATAAAACCCAGCTCTGCAGCAGTGGCACTAAATCAAAAAGTTGACAAAAGGAGTGCTGTGCGCAATTATTATACATTTCGGGGCTGTTTTCTATTTATATGAGATTAACACTACCATGGTCTACATTCAGAGGGAACAGTGAAATCCTCCAGCGTGAAAGGAACCGGGGGAGAACGCCCTGAATTCTTAATATGACAATTCCCCTTTCAGGATATTACTAGAAAAGAGTTTGATTCTCACCTGGTTCTAGGTTGGTCTGCCTCTCAGGGGCCCAGTCACATGACTCCCAAGCCCTGGACCCCACGGTTCTCAGACTTGGGACTTGTGAAGATGGTTTTTATTCTTTCTGCCATTCATTTCAGCAGGCCTGGGCAAGAGAAGGGAAAGGTTGTTGAAGTCGAAGTCCTGCCTTTCGTGAGCGCACAGCCCAGGTGCCTGGAAATGGTGTTGAATCACCAGGTAAGGACAGGAGATCTATCTTAGGGTGGTTCCCTCCAGAAGCAGATCCTGAGACAAGGATGTGAGTGCACGGGGTTTATGAGAGAGGCCATCCTAGGAAGCATGGCCAGGGGAAGGGAAGTGGCACAGGGAGAGAAGAAGCTAGTGAAGGTGCACGACCAATAAGCAGGCTGCCCGGGGGCAGCTAGCTCTCCATCTCACCCGCAACAGTGACAGACAGTGTAGACTATCTCTGAGTTGCCCCACCCGAGGAGAGAGGAAGTCTGGTATTTATCCTCTAACTCCGCATCTGGATTTGCCTGAAGGCTACTCTCTGAAACATTAACCTCCTGGTCCTCCGGCCGGAGAAAACACCCAAGGGGAAAAGTCTTCGTACTTGCAGTCAAATGCCACTGGCACGGACTAGAATGGTTAGGGCTGAGGTCACAGGTGGGAAACACAGGCCTTCTACCATCCCATCTGTGATCGGCTGAACCCTCCCAAAATTGTCTATGTCTTAATCCCTGGAATCTGTGACCGTTACCTCATAGGGCAAAAACATTGCAGATGTGATTAAATTAAGGCTCTTGAAATGAGGATATTATCCTGGATTATCTGAGTGAGACCTAAATGCAACTCCAAGTATCCTTATAAGGGAGGCAGAGGGAGACTTTAGACGGAAGAGGAAAAGGCAATGTGACCTTAGAGGCAGAGCTTGGAGGGATGTGGTCACAAGCAAAGGAGTGCTGGCAGCCAGGAGCTGGACGAGGCAAAGGCTGGACTCTTCCTTTCCCTGAGCTTCTGAAGGAAGTGTTGAGACAGGCTGGGACCTGGGACCTGGGACCTTTTTCTGCCGAGCTTGCACCTGGGCAAACATCTCCAGCAACAAAATACAAAAAACACTATAAAGGGGCTAAAAATAACGGCACACACGTGCAGTTGGGCTACAAAAATTACAAAAAGGCCCCAAACCAGCTGCCACTTCTGAGGTATCGGGAGCAAAAGCAGGGTGCTGTGCATGATCCCTGCGCACGGCACCACCAAGGGGGTGGGCACTCCACCTAAGCTGCCCCTCTGGCCCGACTCACTGGTCGGTGCCTACCCTCGCCCCACTTAAGGGACCAGCTCCCCACCCCCGCCCCCCAGGAGCTGGCAAGGGCACCTGTCACTTGTTCTCTCTCCCTTGTGCTGCAGCAAGAGCCCCAGTAAAGTCTTGCCAGAATTTCTGATCTGACCTCTCATCAACTTCTATTGATGAAGCAGTCCAAGGACCCAGGTGGGTAGCAATGTAACCTTACCGACATCTCGATTTTGGCCCATTGATACCAATTTTGGACTTCTGGCCTCCAGAACCAGGGAAGAATAAATTTCTGCTGTTTTAAACCACCAAGTTTATGGTTGTTTGTTACAGCAGCCCCAGGAAACACATAGACGGTCCTAGGAAGAAAAGAGTCTTTCAAAGAGGAATATCCTTTGGTACATAGAGAAGAAACAGAGCCGGTGAGTGTGTGATGGGCAATCTCATCTGAAACTGAGATCCATTTCAACACCACCCTGATTTCCTGTTTTCTTTTTTTTTTTTTCAGTATGCGGGCCTCTCACTGCTGTGGCTTCTCCCGTTGTGGAGCACAGGCTCTGGACGTGCAGGCTCAGTGGCCATGGCTCACGGGCCCAGCCGCTCTGCGGCACGTGGGATCTTCCCGGACCGGGGCACGAACCCGTGTTCCCTGCATCAGCAGGCAGACTCTCAACCACTGTGCCACCAGGTAAGCCCCTGACTTCCTGTTTTCTTCCTCTCCCATTTCCCTGCGTTCTGCAAAATCTCTTGCAGAATTTTTTTCTCAATAGCTTCATCTGCACTTGACGGTTGGACCCAGCTCTGTCCTTAGCTGAAATGTCTAAAACACAGCCATTCCTGTTCTGCGTTTTCCCGTATCTTGTCCATGGAAGGGTAGATTCAAGAGTGGTCTTTTGGTCTTCCTCCAGATTTTCTGGAGGCTTCCTAGCGGCACACTTGGAAGGGTCCTCCACATGCTCCCTTCCATCCCTGGGCTCACCTACTGTAGAATCCCACCCGGGGTCCAATTAGTATGATCACTCGACTTTGAACCCATCGGAGACATTTCTTTCTACTGTACAGAGAAAATACACTGTGTTGCCTCCAAAGAGGCCATAATTAGACGTGGCTTTTAGAGTTGAAGAACTACCTCACCTCTGAAAATTCAAGAAGATGAAGGAAGGAAAAGGCATGAAGAAAATGAACTCTAAAACTTCTTGATCACTTTGGACTTGGGACACAGATGGGACTTCCTCTTGTGCCAAAAAAATCCCTTGAATGGCACCAGCTGTGGGGCAAAGAAAATCCGACAGAATCACCATTGCCGTTCACGGGAGGAGCTGTATTAAGGAAGGAAGGAAGTTTTGCAGAACAGTTGATTTCCCAGTGAATCACGTGGCCAGATGAAAAGCCAACGACTACATCTGCAGGCATATTGTACTAGTATTAATATTCATGTGGAGACTATCAAGAAAGCTGTTTCCTCTGTATTTTTTAGCAGTATGGTAGGTCTGGAGGAAAATCATTTCTTTTGTGTTAAGGAGTTTGTGCTGCATTACTTTCAAGCTTTATGAGGATTAATTTTAAAAGAGCACAGGGAGTGAAAAAATCAGGCCTTACGCAAGGGTAATATTCCAAATATTATACAATTGGCAAGGCCGGAACTGACCAATCAGAGCAGATGCTGTGCCAGGTGTTAACATTTCGCTTGCTGGATCATGGGGAGGTCCAGGGATTTCTGGGGGGTGCTAGGGTGACTGGAGGTGCTGGGGGCTATTTGGGGACTCGGCGAGGGGGGGTGGCTGGTTACAGCATGGCCATACCAGTGTGTGCCAGCGAAACGTGATCTCTCACTATATGACACATAAAAATGCCAAGCTCTCTTTTTACCTCTTCTTAACAATGGAAGTAAAAGCATATACGAGAGATTCATTAATCTAATGCATGATCTTTGAGCCTTACTGGGCGCCAGGCATCTCACTAAGTGGTAGACACACAAAGATGTTGCCGATGAAGCGCTAGTAGGAAAGTGTAATCACCTGTTTTCGAAGTCCAAGTGCTTGTCCTATTCAGGACTTGGGTAGTTTCAAGTGATGAAGAACCTAATGCCAACTGCCTTGTGTAAAACAGAAAAAGAGAAGGGGACTTATTGTCTCAAAGGACAGAAATGTTGAGGGATAAGTACTGCTGGGTGCAGGGGATTGTGTGTGTGTGCATGCGTGTGTGTGTGTGTGTGTGTGTTCGTGTGTGTGTAGGTGTGTTTTCCTGCTTCATCTCTTTTGGCTGACATCCTATTTGGGTTCCCTTGAAAGGCGAGTCTGAGACAAGGACCGAGGTTCAACTAATTTATCTGGAAGTGGACCCCAGAAGTGGAAGTGAGGAAGAGGGAAAGAGACGGAGAAAGGAGGAGAGCCCGCAGGTACTGCAGTAAAGAGCTGACTATGTCCTGCTGGGGGCAACCAGGCCTCAGTCTTGCTGGGGTCCCTCTGAAGAACCATATAGAATTCAGAATTTCTGCAGAATTTTCCACAGTGGAGGACAGGGGCGGCTAGGACACATCCACAGATCCCGGTCTCCCACTGGTTGAGGGTTGCTCCCAGGGACATTAGGAGCGCCCCTACTTCTGGATTGTGCCTGCTTGTGTCTGGGTGGCCTCCTAGGGCACACCTGACATGAGACCCTGCAACAGGGTATGAGGGTCCACTCAGCTGCACTAGAAACAGGTGGGCCAAGGAGATGCGGCATGGTGCAGCATAAACGTCCACTCGGCTGGGCTTTCCTCGGTGGTGGCTCCCATCTTAGGGTCCACGTGGCAGTGCGAGGCCCCCGTCGCACTGAGACCTGGTGGGAACTGGAGATCTTGGGATCAGTGGAAAGGGCAGGTGAGCTAGGCACCCTCTCACTGGCATTCACAGTGCTCATTAGAGCAGAATCGAAATTCTGAGCTCGTATGTGATAATTTCAGAATGTCACCCAGATTTTAAATTTAGAGTTACCCCCCCAAACTAAGTTCTGGGTTTGTTTTACTCTATCTTAAATGTGGGCAAAATTCCATAGACCTTTACTGATTGCCCACTGTGCACCTTGAGAGCGCCAATGAATTCCCTCAAACTTGAGTAGAGCCAAGTTTTGGGTTCAAGGAATAGCGATTGGGGTTTCTTTCTGTAATTAGCTAACTGTAAACCAACTTGACTCGAAAACTCCAAAGTCAACGTCCCGGCAGCCCCTTCGAAAATTCCTTGCTGTGCTTCATTCATGTTTCCATAATATTGTGTTGCGAGGTTTAAATGTCACATCAGGCTGGAATATTTGTTATATATCGGAAAAGAATGAAGTGAAAATTGCTGGGTTTTGCCTCTCATGGAAGATTCATTTGTTATTGGGGTTACCTGCTTGGCTCCAAGCTATAATGTGACTCTTCCAGACTGGTCCAATTTTAATGTCAACCTTACTGGCGGTGACCGTCCCTGTGAGGCCTCAGCCACCTCCACTGGGCTTCATCCTAAATACTCAGCACTGCCATTCTAGTAATCTTTAGGTCCCTGGCCCAGGAATCCCTGAGGCTGTTTTCCCCTAGAGTTTCTAGTGAAGTCAACCAATATACATCACGTCAATCATGCTGGTCAGTATTTTTTTTCTTCATAAGTTTTGGGTTTTGTTTTTGGGGGCAAGAGTGTTGTTGGTCAGAATTCAAGGAGGAGGGCTGCTTTTGGCTGGAATGATCTTGGCAATCGTCTTAACTCGTCACTATATTAGGTCTCTGTGGACAAAACCCACTGATATATCCTTCAGGTCTTTAAGGTCAAAAGCATTGCCTCCTGACTCTTACCTTTGTGGGCCTGATTGTGTTTGAAAGATAGATTTTCCAGATGGACTGCAGGTCACAGAGCCTTCTTGGTGGCATAAGGGACTTTTAAGCTGATTTTACCTGCTGCCAAGAGCCGATAACAGAGCGCAGGGTTTCTTTCTCTCCTGTGGGAGGAGGTGGTAAGGCCACAAGTGCTGTGACTGACTCTGCATTAGGGCATTCCTGAGACCATATGTGGAAAGACGCTCCTCTTTCATTGCAAAGCTATTCAAGGTGGAGGGTACTTTCTTTAAAAACCCTTGAATTAATCTCTTGGTACCAATACTTTTCAAATTTGTTTCTGGACTTTTATTAACTTTTACTTCAAACGTAATGGTCTAAGGGCTATGAAAACCCAGAGAGAAACTTGAGTGAACACCTACTATATCTTGAAGTGGTTATAATTTATATCCTGTGAGGAATGGCTTGTTGAAAGTGCATATCCATTTCCATTCTAGGTTGGCTTTTGGGCTGATCTAATTCTTTATCACCATTTAACTTATGAAACACCTTTTGGTGCAGGCTGAGGTGACCTTTTACATTCTTACTGACAGTTGATAGATACGCATAAATTAGGATATAGAAGTTTCCTTTTTGAAAATCAGTGGCTTTTAACCCTTCTGAGAGTTAAGAAAGTAATTAAAATATATAATCTTTATTTTAAAAGATTTCCCAAGTCCTAGTATAATATTTATTGATGTTTTAGGTAGTACTTTAATAGAATATAATATTGGTTAATGCTTTCTCCTACTGTTATCCACTGCTGTCTACTAGTAAATAGAGCAGTCTACAAGTATCTTATCCTCATGCACTGATCGGCCTGAGGATGATGTCACAAGGAGAGGTTACTGATGACCGTTTTATAAGTCATTTATTTATTTAAGTGGTTAATATCACATGCTCTGAAATTATACCACCTAGTTTTGCATCCTGACTTCTCTACTTACTGTATATGTAACTTGGAGCAACTTACTTCTACTCTCTAAGCTTAATTTTCCTAATCTGTGAACAGGGATAATAGTAGTACCTGCCCTATAGTTGTGAGGACTAAGTAATAGCGTATATTGAGAGCTGAGAACAGTGTCTGTCACATAGCCAATGCTAGATAAGTTTTCGCTCTCCTTATTATTTAAAAATTATTTCAGTGTTATTATTATTACCGTATGCCATATGTTGTTTAAGGCTCTAGGGATACAATGGTAAGCAAGACACAAACTTATTAATGAAACAAATATATTTTAAGCCCCTAATTGAAGTCCTAGACTCTGGGGACACAGTATTGAGTCAAAGAGAGCCTCTATTCCTCCCTGCAGTCTAGCTGAGTAGACAAAGTATAAACAAATCAGCAAAAATATGAGTGATAAAAGTAAGAAGGTTAAAGTAGGGTAACAGGATGGGGAGTGAAGAGTGTAGGAACCATAGGCTTCTCTGATGTGGTGACATTTGAGCAGAAGTGGGGAGCCACTATATAAGTATCTGGGGGAAGGGCTTTCTAGGTGGGAGAACCAGACAAGCGAAGTACAAAACTCTAAATACCAAAAAGACCGTGGTGCTGGGAGCACAGTGATGAAGGGGAGATATCAGGAGAGAAGGGCAAAGTGGGCACCGGGGCTGAACTGAGCAGAACTTGTATGTGATGATAAGGACTCAGGTACTGACTCTGAGTGAGGTGGCAGCCCAGAGGCAGTGGGGCAGAGCTGTAGAGCAGGGAAGTGACATGAGCTAACTCACATCTTTAAAGGGTCCCTCTGGATACTATGAGGGAAACGGGGCAAGAGTGGAAGCAGGGAGAGTGATGAGGATGTGAATGCAATAATCCAGGTGAGAGGTGGTGATGGCTTGTGCTCAGATGAAGGCTGGATTGGTGGCAGAAGTCTCTTCCCACAGTATACACTTAAAGCGGATCTGATTGATAGATTTCTGATGTTGGAAGTGGCGCTCACAGTCTAGTGGAATGTGCCAGAGATGAAACATGTGCTAAGTAAATAAATAATTCACACAGTGACCAGTGCCATGTAGGAAATGAGAGAGAATGCTGGGAATGAGGGTGGTCAAGAGAGACCCCTCCGAGAAGAAATCATCTGAAATGAGATTTCAGTGACAGTTGAATGTTTTAATCACCTTTTTTCCTACACCAGTGGTGAGGAAGAAATTCCCATCCTAGAGTATAAGGATAGTCCAACACATGACACTGAACACTGGACACATGAGATGGAAGTTTATTAGTTACATATACTTACAGCCTGGGAGAGGAGGACATCATGCAGGCCACACAGGACTTGTACTGGGGAGCAGAGTAAACAGCCAGGGGCTGTGGAAGGCAGGCCCTGTAGTACTAAGAGGGTGAGGTGATCCTGGGTTTCTGCAGGAGGATGTAACTGGCTTGTTTGAATAATTCCGAGGATTGGCAGGGGACTGAAACCCGCTACCTGGGGAAAAGCAGGAACCTTGTCCCCTGGATAAGGAGAGTTGTCTGGATAGAACTTATCTGCAGGAGCAGAGCTGGGAGGGAAAACCTGTGGTTATGCCATCTGAGGCTCTCTGGTTTCACCATATGTCAAGGCGGTTCATAATATAGGGTCTTACCTTTAGGTTTTGCACCACACCAGGCCAGGAGAGAATGATATTGACCTGAACAAGAGAGATAGCTCTGGCTATGGGGAGAGGCAGGAATTCGTTTGACATTTTAGAGGTGGAGCTGATAGACTTTGCTGATGAACTAATGTGACTGGGGGTGAGGAAAAGAGAGAAATCAAGGATGTCATCTAAATTTTTAACGTGACCAATTGGTGAATTGTGAAGTCACTTACCCACTGGGCAAGATGTGGGATAGTGAGTAGATTCTAATTGGGAGTAATCAAGAGTTCATTTGGTATATGTTCCATTTGAGATGCTGTTATACACTCGAGTGGAGATACCCACTAGGATGATGGACGTATCCATCTAGAGCTCAGTGGAAAGGACGGGGCAGAAAAAATCAATGTAGGAGTAATCATTATAGAGATAGTATTTGAAGCCAGTGGCTAGATGAGATCAGTTTAGGATGTAGAAACATCTAGAGGTTGAACAGAAGAGAGTCCAGGAGAGGAGACAAAGGAGTTTAGTGAGGCGGGAGGAGAGCCTGGAAAATATGGTGTCTTGGAGTTCTGGAGAAGAAAGTCTTTGAAGAAGGAAGGAGTGGACAAACATGTCGACTGCCTGCTCCTGAGAGGTCAAGAAATACGAGAACAGAAAAGTGTTGGATTTGGAAAAATGGTGGTCATTGGTGATCTTTAATGCTGGAAATGACAGAAGACAAAGCGTGGGAATGGAGATCAAATTTCGGTCACTCCTTGGAGCAGCTTAGCTGTAAAAAGGAGGAATAATATGGAGAAATGATACTGAGAAAGAAATCTATGAAAATTGACATAAGCTGGTAAGAGGGTAAAGAGATGTAACTTGTGATGCAGAAGAGATCAGACCCGCCAATCTAGGAAAACCGTGGATAGTTGATGAAGTGCTTAATGAAGGGATCAGGTACTCCCATGCACATCTTCAGGCTGAGAATGTAAGTTGGAACTCCAGACAGTGCTTGTGAAATTAAGGATATCTGGGATATGGACGGTCCTAAAGAGAATAGGATTCCTGTAGGATGGGCCCCAAATAGAAAGATGGAGATGAATTATTCTAAATATATAGGACAGAGGTATATGGCATAGCACTCACATTATTTCTATATCACTGATGATTTTAAGACTCAGAAAATTAAGATGTTATCAGCTACTATAAGAACAAAGCTTTTCTACACTGACAATGTAAGTGACAATTTTAAAATGTCCTTCTTTGTGTGATTTCATGTCTTTATTTAATCATTAACCCTATATGGATCTTCCTCGACTTACGGTGGGGTTACTTCCCGATGAACCCATCTTAAATTGAAAATATTGTAAGTCGAAAGTGCATTTGATACACCTAACCTACCAAACATCACACACTAGCCCAGCCTACCTTAAATGTGCTCACGGCATTTACATTAGCCTACACTTGGGCAAAATCATCTAACGTATTTTCTAATAAAGTATTGAACATTTCATGTAATTTATGGAGCACTATACTGAAAGGGAAAAGCAGAAATGGTTGTACGGTTGCAGAATGGTAATAAGCGTATCAGTTGTTTACCCTCGTGATGGCCCGGCTGACTGGGAGCTGTGGCTCGCTGCTGTTGCCGAGCAACACAACAGGGTACCACTCTGCACATCACTAGAAGAAATTCAACATTTGAAGTCTGGTTCCTACTGACTGTGTATAGCTTTAGCACCATGATAAAGTCAAAAAATTGTGTTGAACTATTGTTAAGTCGGGGACTGTCTGTACCACTGAAGAAGGTCACTGTGGTAGAGTGTTAACAGCAGTACCTTTAGAGTCAGAACACAGATCTAGGTGTGAATCCTGGATCTGTCAATGAGTAACCATAGTCTTGGGCACTTTTAAGTGCCTCAGTTTCCTCATCTGTACCATGGAATACCATTACCAGCTTACAGAGTGGGCCAACTAGAAAAGGCCCAAATGACCTATTTGTCCTTCATCAGGACCTCGTGTTGAAGGGACCATAAGAGGGTATCCTAGCTATCCAGTGTAAGAAGTGGAGAGAATAGCAGATCAAGAAAACATCTGATGCTAGCCTCTTCCTGCTACACTTAAGGTAGCAAGACTTGTATTAGAGTCTGCCATTTTTATGTTTATCTATAGGAACTCTCATAACCTTCCTCAGCTTCATCAATTTGTCAGACAAGGTATGGGTCCTGCTTTCCTCAGTAAAACCTCCCCAAAAACGCCCGCTGCACATTGAGTTCTTGCAGCTTAGACTACTCTCTATTAAGCCCCCATACTTCCCACCAGTTGTGATGACCAAAGGTCAGCCATGTGTGTCCCCAAACCTATTTATGCTAGTTGTGCTGGCAACTGTAATATGCAAATATTATGTGCTTATTATTTACACAACTATTGTGTAAAGCGATGAAAGATTTGATGATGACAAGTTGCTATAATAAATTGCTATCCAATAAGGTGTATGCAAAACACACAGAAAAGACTGGGGGAAGAGCAAAAATGTAGAAAAATTGCTTTGTGAGTGTCTTAAAGGTCTCATTCTGCCTTAAGGAAACCAAAACTGGAGTTTCTGGGTGATGCATTATGGGTGGTTTTGAAAGAAAGACGGCTTGGAACTCTGATCAGCAGACCCCAACACAAAGAAAGGGCCTTGGCATAACATCAAAAGAGTGGCAACTGAATGAGCACCCATATGTTTTAGGTTAAAATTAAATCTTTAAGGTATGTATGTATCACATTTTATGATTCACTGCTTTAATTAACTTTTCCAGTTGACTTGCCAGCTGCCAGTTCCAACTTCACTGGACAACAGTAAAACTGTAACGTTTATTTTTTCAGTTATTATGAGTGTATACTCATTGTTTAAACCACTGTAAAAGTTGAAAATGTATAAAGAAAAAATTAAAATTTACTAATCCCAAATCAATCAGTAGCAATAATTTAATGTAGTTCTTTCTGGTCGTTTTTTTCATAAATATATTTTTTGAAATAAAATTATTACTATTATATTTATTTTTTGTCTTCTGCCTTTTTCATGACCTATTTTATCATAAACATTCCCTATGTTAATATTCATCTATAACACTATTTTGTTTGTTTCTTTTAAAAACTTTGGAATATTAATAGCATTTGTAATAAAAATGATATTCATCTGTGTTAATTTCAAACAATACAGAAAGTATACAAAACAAAAGCAAGAAATCACCGTGAAGCCACCGACCTAGAAATAGCCAGTGTTGAATTTTTATAAACCTTATCCTAGACTTCAGTTTTCATAAAGATGTAGATAAAAGGGTATATGGATATGATGCATAATATTTTTAAAGAAACACTTTATATTGCAATTCTTTTCTTTTCTTTTTATTTTTATTTTTTGTGGTACGCGGGCCTCTCACTGTTGTGGCCTCTCTCGTTGCGGAGCACAGGCTCCGGTCCCGGACCGGGACACGAACCCGCGTCCCCTGCGTCGGCAGGCGGACTCTCAACCACTGTGCCACCAGGGAAGCCCAACAATTATTTTAAATTTACTGAAAAGTTGCAAAGGTAGCACACCCTCACCCAAACTCTCCTACTATTAACACTTTATATTACCATGGTAGGTTTGTCACATCTAAGAAATAGACATCAGTACATTACTATTATCTAAACTCCAAATTTTATTTGGATTTTACCAGGTTTTCCACTACTGTCCTTTTTTACATTTCACAATCCAATGCAGGGTACCATGCTGGATTTAGCACACTATAGATAAGTGTTATTTATTTTTAACAGAAAAAAAGAAACTGAATAAGCATAAAGAAATCTTAAACCACAGATTAATGTTTCTCTACCATAAAGATTTGTCTCCTAAATGATCACTCTAAATTTTTTTTGGCTGCATTGGGTCTTCATTGCTGTGCACGGGCTTTTCTCTAGTTGCGGCGAGCGGGGGCTACTCTTCGTACTGGTGCACGGGCTTCTCATTGCCATGGTTTCTCTTGTTGCAGAGCATGGGCTCTAGGCATGTGGGCTTCAGTAGTTGTGGCACGTGGGCTCAGTGGTTGTGGCGCACGGGCTTAGTTGCTCTGTGGCATGTGAGATCTTCCTGGACCAGGGCTTGAACCTGTGTCTCCTGCATTGGCAGGCGGATTCTAAACCACTGTGCCACCAGGGAAGCCCCTACTCTACATTTTAAAATAAATATTATAAAAAAAATTAAGATGTTGGAGTCATTAAGTTTTTAATTACACATTTTATTCATCTGCTAAAAAGATAAAATTATTTCTTTTATATTTCTTACCATCTCTCTCCCCAAAACCCACCCCCCAATTTCATTGGTTATATAGCTTTGCAGACTTTTTCCAGGTTAATAATGTATACATCCTGTTCTGCAATTAAATTCTCACTTTAGATCTTAGACCATATTTAGTTGGATTCATGATTTGTCACCAACCTTTTAAACCACAACTTTTCTATGCTTAAATTCTGTATTTGATTCATCTCTTGGTTGGCTGATTCCCTCTGTTAGAAATTGTTTTAAAAATGGGTTATGGATGCTATATTTCACCATATTTTTTCATGTTTGAGAATATCTGCCTGTGACCTTTATATTTAAACAATAAATTGTCTTGGCTTCATGTTTTAGAAAATCATTCTGTTTTCCTTAGAATCTTGTAAAAATTCCCCATCACCTTCTGACATTGAAAATCTATAGCATGTCCAAGACCAACCTCATAATTTCCCTTTGCTGGTGGCTTGTGTTAACTCCCTTATAGCCTGAAGAATTCTTTATTCCTTAGGGAATATAATCTATAATATTATAATAACTGTGTATGGTGACAGATGGTAACTAGACTTATCATGATGATCATTTTGTAATTTATAAAAATATCAAATCACTATGTTGTACACCTGAAACTAATATAATCTTCCAAGTCAACTATATCTCAATAAAAAATATATTTAAAAAAATCTTTCCTCTTGAGTTTACTATTTGAACCAAGACACATCTCCACATGGACTCCTCTGTCAATTTTCTTCTGAAACATAGTGTGTAGATATGGTTCTTCCTTTCAAGAATTTTTGGTTTTCACTATTATATCTCAAAAGAACTTTTCCTGTTCTTCTGGAGTATCACTTCAGGGAAACCAATTATCCTTATGTTGGATTACCCTCATCTTCCATCTTCTTTTAAATTGCTTTACTCTCTGCTTTTACTTCTGTGTTCACCATGGTGATCTCAAGAGTTTCTCCATTCTAGCAATTTAATTTTTATTTACATCTATTCTTTTCCTTGCTAATTTTAATTTATTGTAGTGTTATTGTTTTAGTTCTCAATGTTTTAATTATTGCACTAATCTTTTTCTTCTCACTCTGTTATTTTATTATTCTCATCTTGCTGTTTTGTTTTATTGACTTTGTAAGTTTTTCTATAGCATGAAACAATCTCTTGGAATGATTTCTTCTGTTTTTTAAACTGTTTTCATCCAGACTGGATTTCTCATCTATGTTTTGTTGTTTCATTCCCTCTCTCTCTTTTTCTCCCCTTCCTCCCTCCCTTCCTTCCTTCCTTCCTTCCTTCCTTCCTTCCTTCCTCCCTCTTTCCCTCCCTCCCTCCCTTCTTTCTTTTTTTTTCTTTCTTTCTTCCTTCCTTCCTTTCTTTCTTTCTTCCTTTCTTTCTTTCTTTCTTTCTCTCTTTCTTTCTTTCTTTCTTTCTTTCTTTCTTTCTTTCTCTTTCAGTGTAAAAAGATTCCCACCATTGAGCAAATTAATACATCCATCACTTCACATACTTATCCCTTTTTTGGTGATAACATTTAATTTCTACTCTCTTAGTACATTTCAATCATATAATACAGTGTTATCAACTATAGTCACCATGTTTTACATTAGATCCTCAGACTTTATTCATCTTATAGCAGAAAATTTGTACCCTCTCCTTCCTAAAGGACATTTGCATGGTTGCCCAGACCTTCTTTATGCCACAGTATGGTGTGGTAATTTCTCCTTTATAATGTTCCTAGCTTTTCTGGGGCCTCTCTGTGTTCTCTGAGTTTGAGGGTATTCTTATCTGTTTCTTTTTTTCCCTCACCTTAACAGTATAGAGTGGAAAAAGGAGATGCAGGAAGCTCATTAGAGGGAACTTAGCTCTGCTCTTTCTTCCGAGGTCCTGCTAAGGATCTTATACACTAGCTTGTTTCCCAAATTGACACTGTGGAAATGGTAGGCCTTGGCACCCTGTCCTGCCTCTGCTGACATCCATGTGATATGTAGGGGATGGCAATAAGAAATGAGTTTTCCTAGGGTCTTCTCCAGGTCACCTACTCACTTCCTCAGTCTTCTCTCCAAATTGAAAGGTATTAATGAGACATCTCAGCATTTCACTAACTCGCTTACTTTCTTCAGAACTGTGTGGGGGTGTGGTTAGTACTGGCACAGCAAAATCATTTATTTCCTTCTTTAGCCACCACTTTAGTAGTTTATGACATGAATTGTTTTCTTGTTTAATTGCTGCTGCTGAATTTTTATCCTTTTATAAAAACTAATTGTGTACATTTCACTAGGTACTGGGTTGCATATGCTTTAGTAAGTTAGTTTTAATTTTCTACTATTATCCTGCAGCCTGTAAATGATTTGTAGTGGATCATCCATATTTATTGAACCATCTTCCACTTTTTGGCCATGTAAGTTTTTCTTGAATTTTTTATTATAATAAATAATACTATTATAAACATCCTTGATAATAAATTTTTCTTCACATATTAAATTACTTCCTTATGGTGGGTTTCCAAAAGGGGAATTACTTGGTCAAACAGCTTAGACTTTTTTTTAAGATTCTTGATACAATTTGCCAATTTGCTTTCCATATTTGTTGTATTTTAAAATATACTTCCAACAGCTAATGTCCGAACTCTCAAAAATGAATCTGTTGCAATGGGTTTCAGAAGAAGTGGAAACAAATCAGTTCAAGAAACAAAGATAATTGTTCATCTGAAAATGTAAGCTACCAAGGACGAGAATGTTTTTGGAGCCAAAATGGGGTGAAAGCTGTGATCAGTGAGGACAGCAGAGAGCAGTTCTAAAACCTGGTGAGAAGGAGGTGAATCCCCAGTCAGCTAGGTGGAATGCACGACCAGAGTCACCAAGAAGGAAATTGGCAGGGGAGTGTCAAAAATCACTCCAGTTTACAACATATTAATTGCATCTATAAAAAGTATTTAGAGATAGCACTCTTTTTTTTTAATTCCCACAAACTATCTGCTATGCTTTCAGCGTCTGCTGCAACAACAAAATAGTTTATTTTTACTCAATTTTTCTCCCCGTAAAGAAAAGTCAACAAAGTATTATCATGTTTCTTAAATACAACTGAACTCATCTTATTAGGGAAAAGTGAAGAAGGATGTGTCATCTTATTAGAAATGACATGATGTATATACAGCCATATGTTTTCAAAGGATTTTCTGTCAGTGTTAATCAAAACTCCTCCAAATTTATGAACCTCCAGAGCAACATGTCAACCATATGGGAAATATCTCCCCTTCAATATTGTGAATTTGAATTAATAATAAACATAACTTAGTGAACCTAAATGAGAAAAACATATCAATGTTGAATCTCAGAAAAGTAGAAACTTATAAAAAAAATTCCCCTGGGTGTTAATTTTTTTAGCATTCTATCTAATATCTCTACCACACGGCTCTGTTTTTGTTTTCACTCTGCCTGCTCATTTACTGGACAGAGAAGGGGTTGCAATCTATTTCATGACTGCTACTAAAGTATGAAATAATCAGTATCTCATATTTCCCCCCTTTGTTTTGTATTTTGTGGGAAAACAGAAATTTGGGCCGAAAAGAAACCAGGAAGAATATCCTTCTTACTACCTAGTGTCTAAAATCTGTCCATTGAGATCTTTCCTAATCTTTATCCAGGGCCTTCCCACATCAAATTACTAATATCTTCTTTGCCTAGTAGTCACCATCAGCTTTTTGTTATTTTAGGAGATAATATCATTTTAGGATCTGTGTTATTTAACTTAGACTGATTTCTAACATCGATTGGATGTGGGCATCTGTTAGGGTATCATCAGGCAAGCAAGTTCTTCTTAGTTGGAGGAAACAATTTTGATTCTTGTGCATGGATCTTAAATATAAACTTTCAGAAGACTGGGGGGAGGTGGTGGTCATAATTGGGAGCAGGCTGAAAATGAGCCAGAAATGTACAGCTGTTGACCATAAACCCACGACAATGGGCTAGGAACTAGACCAGGGGCAGGGGAAGAGGGGCTCATCTATCTTTACAGTACTTTCTCCGCTGCTCAGAGAATGATTTGGATGAGGATGAAGATGATGATGATGATGATACTGTCTAGTTTGAGCCATCACAATATTAAGAAACTATGCAAAAATTATAATGGTTTTAAAAAATGATGTGGCTAAAATGACCCCTGGTGAGCCAGCCCCTCTAAAATCCTTTCCCACTGAGTTTGGTTGGACCTGTAATTTGCTTCTAGTCCATCGAATATGGCAAAGGTGAAGGGAATTACCAGATGTAATGAAAGTTCCAAAATGGCTGATTTTAACTTAATGAGAAGCAAGATTGTCTTGTGTGGGCCTGACTTAATCAGGTGAAAGGCTTAGAAGACATTCTCCTCCTGGCCATGAAGAGGTTGGCTGCCATACTGTAGGCAGTCTTGTGAGGGGGCCATATGGCAAGACACTGCAGTGGTTTCTAGAAGCTGAGAGCTAGCAAGAAATGAGGACATCAGTCTTACAGTAGCATGGAACCTGATTCTGCCAACAACTCATGAGCTTCGAGGAAGTCTCTGAGGCCCACAAAGGAAAACACCTTAGCCAACATTTTGATCACATTATTTTGAGATCCTGAGCACAGGACCCAGATGGCTGAGCCATAGAAACTGTGAAATAATAAATGCATGTTGTTTTAAGTCACAATGGTTGTAGCAATTTGTTACATAGCGATAGATACCTATACAAAGGACCAAATAATATAAAGGTGAGAGGTTTTGTCTGGGAATTTGGTCATGAATTTGGGATTAGCTGTTAGAGAGAAAGCTGGGGCATAATTCTTTCTTCAACTTTACTTATAAATATAAAACATTTATAGGAACAGAATTAGTTATTTTCTAAGACTACAAATAATAAAACAAAAAGTTATTTTCACTAATTTTTTTTTAGAGACTCTCATCTCTGGAGAGTCTGGTCTAATTGATTTCAGGTCCTATCTGGACATCAGTATTTTTCTTTTTCTTTTTAAAATAAATTTATTTATCTCTGGCTGTGTTGGGTCTTTGCTGCTGCACGTGGGCTTTCTCTAGCTGCGGCGAGTGGGGATTACTCTTCTTTGCAGTGTGCCAGCTTCTCATTGCAGTGGCTTCTCTTGTTGTGGGGCACGGGCTCTAGGCTCACGGGCTTCAGTAGTTGGGGCACTCGGGCTCAGTAGTTGTGGTTTGCGAGCTCTAGAGTGCAGGGTCAGTAGTTGTGGCACACGGGCTTAGTCGCTCCATGGCATGTGGGATCTTCCCGTACCAAGGATAGAACCCATATCCCCTGCCTTGGCAGGCAGTTTTGGAGATTAATCCTTTGTCAGTTGCTTTGTTTGCAAATATTTTCTTCCATTCTGAGGGTTGTCTTTTTGTCTTGTTTATGGTTTCCCTTGCTGTTTAAAAGCTTTGAAGTTTCATTAGGTCCCGTTTGTTTATTTTTGCTTTTATTTCCATTTCTCTAGGAGGTGGGTCAAAAAGGATCTTGCTGTGATTTATGTCATAGAGTGTTCTGTCTATATTTTCCTGTAAGAGTTTTATAGTGTCTGGCTTTACATTTAGGTCTTTAATCCATTTTGAGTTTGTTGCTTTGTATGGTGTTAAGGAGTGTTCTAATTTCATTCTTTTACAGGTAGCTGTCCAGTTTTCCTAACAACACGTATTGAAGAGGCTGTCTTTTCTCCATTGTATATCTTTGCCTCCTTTATCATAGATTAGTTGACCACAGGTGCGTGGGTTTACCTCTGAGCTTTCTATCCTGTTCCATTGATCTATATTTCTGTTTCTGTGGCAGGCAGATTCTTAACCACTGCACCACCAGGGAAGTCCCATCAGTACTTTTCAAAGTTGCCCAGGAGATTCTAACGTGCTGTGCTGGGTTGACAGCCACTGGGCTTCTTCGTGAGAAGAAATATGCTCCTCCTCTGTTGATTGCAGATAGTATTAAAGTCTACTCTCTGAAGGTAAAGTGTCTTAAGTCAAAGTGGACTTCAGAAATGCTAATGCAGAGGCATCCCTGGTTGTTCAGTGGTTAAGGCTCTTTGCTTCCACAGCAGGGGGCACAAGTTCGATCCCTGGTGCGGGAACTAAGATCCTGCATGTGAACTAAGATCCCTCTGGGTGCAGCCAAGGGGAAAAAAAAGCTAAGCTAATGCAATCACTAAGTGAATGGGGAGAGAATGCCAGGCCTGCCAGGACAGATCTGGAGTGATGTGTGAAAGGAAGCAGCCTAGAGAAATTCTGATGGGAGGTCTGGGGACTGTTGAATGAACTTGAAGGAGTGGTGTTGCCAGACCCTTCTTGGTAAAGTCTTGATTCCAGATCAAGCTACTCTCCTGAGTTCCATTTGAGTAGTTGAGGCATTCTCATCCTCCCTTTGGCCTCCATATTCAGCCCAGCATGTCTTATTTTTGTTGTTAATCATTTTTTCTCCACATTTTGTCCTCTAGAAAAATTTACTTAGCCAAAAACCTTTCTGGCTAAGATAGATGATTTCTAAAGAGAAAAAAATTCCTGAACCATAGGAGATGGCAGTTCAGTAAACAGAAATACATTTGTGAATCTTCTATGATCTTTGTAGAAGATTACAAAGAAGATCTTAGACTAACTGGGTAATACATACTACTTTGGAATAAGTAATTGGCACACTGGTTAAGAGGATTTGCCCATAAAGAACAAGTAGCTCTCCATCCTAAACAGGGCAAGTCAGGATCAGCCAGGTTTTGCTGCAGTAACAAACAGCTCCAACATCTCAGTGACTTTAAAAAAACACAGGTTTATTTCTAGCTAATGTTCCATAGTTCTCTTAGTATGACCAGCATGGTTGGGGGGTTTCCTGCATGGCATTCTCAGTCAGAGACTGGTTGATGGAACCTCAACCATCTGGGGCTTTGCCAGTCAGTGTCAGTTGAAAAGGGGAGTGGCAAACCACATACTGGCTCTTAAAGGCTTCTGCCAGGAAATTACACATGTCACTTCCACTCACATTTGACTGGCCAAGGCAAGTCATGAGGCTCTAAAGGTGAGGGAAGAGCAATTCTACCCTGTACCTAGGAGGAAGAGAATTAGATATTTGGGAGAAACAGCACTAATAACTACCACAAGGATTTAGCCCAGAGTTTCCCTGAGGCCACAGACTTCTGGTGGGCCACAGCAATACTTCCAGGGGTCTATGATTCCATATTGGCTAAAAGCACTGTCTAAAGACCCCCAAATTACTATATATTGGACAAATGTAGTTCTATTTAGAATAGCTATAGAAGTGTTTTACTGAATTTCAAATTATTCTTGAATTCATAGTAGCTTTTACCCTTGAAGTATTTGTTTTCAAAGAACTTGCATTAAAATTACAACTAATATTAAATTGAACAAGGTTTCTGAAGTTAAAAGAAATGTCCTTGTGTTTGAGAAGGTTGGGAGCCACTGAATTAACTATTGACCTAATTCAGTGCTGTGAGTCAGCCGGATGACTTTGTTAGGTAATTTCCTTCTCAATTTAGGTTGCATGATGATGCTGAAACAAATGTTTTATGAATATTGAAGGGGTTGATTGAGATATACACTCCACCTCCAATCCATCTATTACCATTGCTACCATATAAATTATACATGATAGTTTCATTCATCAAATTCTCCACCCCTCCAGGGTATACCTGAATATAGAGTTGCCTTTGAAGTTGCAATGTAGCAGAGGCACTAAAACTCTTTATTGTGAAGAAATAAGTAACTTTTCTTTGTACCTTTTGACTGAAATCAGTTGTAGCTAAGTAGCTAATATTCCTAACTTTTTGTGGCCAACTTGGTAAAAATTCAGTTGAATTTAGAAGTTACTACTTTCTGAATGTCCACCTGCAATTTATGGTTCCTGCTTGGGAAGAGTGGGAAGTGAGGATTTTTGTTCTTAAATCTTTTGAGAAATATTCTGTCACGTTACTTTCTCTCTGCTTTTGAATTCACCCTGAAGCCAGTTCCTTTCAGTGGTGCTGGTTGAAAATATGTGGAGTAAAACCAGCATATTCTGAGGGGACACTCCCTCTGCACCTGTTCTTTTCTTCTGATAAAGACTGGCCACAAAGGAGCCAAGTATAAGGAGAATTCTCAGTGCTCTCCCCTACTTACCCTTTCCTCTGTCTCTGGAATTTTCTTACACTATAACTATTGGTTATGCCATACGATATCCTGCAGAACTCTTTCACCCACAAGAATTTTCCCTAGACCTGGAACCCAGCATCCACCTGCAAACTGCCTGATGATTAAAAAACAGCATTCCTCTTTTGGTTGGCTATGTACAGTTTTGAAAAACTCTGCCCGGGATCTAGAAAGAGAGAGCAGTCCCATGAAATTGGCATCTTTTAATAATTTCTGCATCAGACGAAAATGAAGAATTTTCTAAGTACAAGTGGACACGCCACAAAGAGGAAAAATAAACTGGAAAACATCTTAAGCCCTCCAGTGCAGGTGTTTCGGCAAAAATTTTCATACAATTTTCACATGATTCCTGGTGCTGAAAGAAAAAATGTTTACACTGACGGCTCTTGAGAAGAGAGATATTAAAGGATGTCCTCTGTAACTGTTTTGTTTTTAAATTTAGTTTTTATTTTATTGTAAAAGTGACCTAAACGCTGTAAAAAGACTTTACAAATACAGAAAATAATAAAAGGAAAATGCTTCTCCAGTAATCACATTGCTCAAAATGATAGATATTAACATTTTGCTGTTTATTTTCCAACACTTTATCTATGCATAAAAAGCATGCATTTTAACTCAAATTTTATTATGTTGAATTCTGTGTTTAAGGTGCAAGATTTATAGTTGTTGATTCAACTTTAGTTTATTATTCTAATACTCTATTTATTGATTTTTAATGAACTTAATCAGACAAGGACCAAGAATGGGATGTTAAAAAAAATACCCAGTTCAAAAATCAGTCTATCAATTTCTTATTGTATTTTTAATAAGTTGTGTTCTCTAATTTTAATTTTTAACATTTAAATATACACAAACTGATATATCTTTATCATTCATTGTGGATTTTAAAAAATCTTGAAGATAGATATTTTGCAAAATATGAAGGCTTTAAAATTTATTTTTCTTGTCTCTCTAGTACAGGAAGCTTATTTGGAGGAAAAATATAGAATTCCGAAGAACATTAAAGATTGTGTCTTTGGCCAACATAGAATGACCTCTCTGACTCATTGAATTTTTTTGGTTTGAATTGGACTTTGAGGCTAAAATGTCTATCCTTGCTTTGTTTTATTTTATATTTACTTGCTACATTTTGTTTCTATTCTTATATTTAATCAAATTGTAGGAGGGCAGGGAGGAGAAATGATGGTATATGTGTCATAAAAGAAGAGAGCTGGATCTTTTTTAACCCAATCAGGGGCTTTATGTCTCACTAAGTGTTAAACACATTCATTTATTACTGGTTTGAGTTGCACAGCACCATACCTGCATCACCAGTTCATGCTTGTTTTTAAACTTCTTTTTGCTCTGACTTTTGTTGTTTGAACTCTGTTTGGCTGGTCTTTTTTTCCTCTAGGACAGGAATCCTTAGTCTTAGCTCTCAAACACCCTTGAATGTCAGGGTTTCTGAAGATTTCCTGAAATTGAGCAAAACTCTGTGTGCGTGTGTGTGTGTGTGCGTGTGTGTGCGTGTGTGTGCGTGTGTGTGCGTGTCTGTGTGTGTGTGCGTGCGTGTGTGTGTGTGTGCGTGTGTGTGCGTGTGTGTGCGTGTCTGTGTGTGTGTGCGTGCGTGTGTGTGTGTGCACACATCAGTGTGAATATGTGTCAGAACAAGTGTTTATTTGGGGAGAAGATCCACACCTCCCCTTACTTCTCCTCCCCTCAAACCTCCAACACATCCCCCCTTTACTTTCACCTGCTGAGAAAATAGAAGCCATCAGAAGAGAATGTACCCCATCCTTGTCGCCTAATCTACCAACTTACCTGTTTGGGGCCCACTGGTCTAAAGGTCGTGGAAGAGGAAGGAGCCTCTATTTGAGAGACTACGGGAGAAGGGGGTCCTTGGGGCAAGAAAATGGAGGGTGTTAAGGGAGACTTGGAGGATGCAGAGGGCTCCTGAGGCTGGACAGTACCTGCCCTGGACCCCCAGGATGAGGTCCTAGGGGTTAAAGGGAAACCTGGGAGCCTGGGCTCATGTGGCAAATGAGTAAACAGGTGAAAAAGGCCCAGGGAGATGGGTCCTGAAAGTTTCAGGGCAGAAGGTGGTGGTGGCTGGGCTGAGATGTTGGCCTGGGAATGGGGGTGAGCGCAGCCAGCAGCTGACTGCCAACGCAGGGGGGACGGCCAAGGGAGGGTGTCTTTAAGTGTGTTTTTAAATGAAAAGGACAGCCCTCACAGCTCTACTATCTCAAGAGAGCTAATTCCTTGATTTGGAAAAAAAACCTTTCACAGATGTACATTTTGCATGTTACAGGGTGGTATGCTGATTGTTCCAATATATTTGACACACTAGACCTACGACTGACACACCTCTTCCACACTGCAACACAGCTTTCAAGATTCAATCCTGCATGAGACCCCCATTATGTGGATGGACCATAATTTCCTGAGGCATTCCCCAAACACAGGACACTTGTCTTGTTTGGCCTCATGAAATGGAGCTGCCTAAACCCCACTGAACCCGCAGCTTCTCAGCACCAGGAACTGGCCCGAAGGGGAATCACCTCCGCTGTACCCTGCTGCGGCCCCTCTAGTGCCTGCTTTGCTCCAGTATTGGCCTGGCACTGCTGCCACCCTCTCACCAGCCACATGGACATATGGGCCCACCTGCTCAGGTGCTCAGGACCAGGCTTGACCATCTGCGGTGGAGAGCGGGTGAGGTAGGGCTGAAGTGTCTGGCATCTGCTGCGGAAAGCAGGTCCCATGTGCTGAGAATTTCCCAAAGCCAGCAAGAATGTACCCAAACTGGCAGGCAGGGAGGAACATGGCAGCTGTTGAGTAGAGACTACCTGGGTGCGAGATGCAGCGCCTCACGGAAGCACACAGGTCAGGCTCCGCCCAGTCGGCGGAAAGTTTTGTCATTTGGAAAATTATTAAAAGCTACATCAATATTTAGAGAATGGTATCTCAATTTATTTTGTTCTTTTTTAATCATTAGAGAGGGAGAGAGACCAGTTTTCCCCTTTACTTTTTCTGGATTTCCATTAAGTTTCATGGGAACTCATTCATTCTTCATCTTGGAATCCCCGGTGCCTAGCAGAATGCCTGGCACATACTGGATGCTGGACAAATGTTTGCTGAGTGGGTTGAATGAAGGTCAAGGAGACACGGATGGATCTGGTGGAGCCCATGCCCGCTGAGTTCCAGAGCTCTGCGCCTCTGCTCTCTGGTCATGGACTCCGGATCCCCCTCAGGCAGACGAACCTCATCTCGCCCCAGGTTCAAACTTATCACGTCTCCACCTCTGCCCCCATCTCTCCCTCCCTACTTCCCAATGCCTGGATGATCGGAACAGCCTCCAAATGGGCCCACCTGCCCCAGCCTCTCCCTACTCCACCATGCTCCCCTCTCCTGAGTCTTCTCCTTAAGCACTAAAGTCTTTCCTGATTCTCCGTCAGATGCAGGGAAGAGCCCTAAATCCATAGGTTTTCATAAAGGGTCCTTCACAGCCCATCTTATTTCCCCTCTTGGGTTTCTTATCAAATCACAGCCCTGGTCCCTCACCCCCAGTTCTTTGCCCCATGCACCCCGCACACATGAAAATCTCAGTAATGCCCGAACACCACGTACTTGCACACCTTTCTGCCTTGCTCACGTGGTCCCCTCTGCATGGACTGTTTCTGCTGACCTTGCCCAAATAACCAACTTATTAAACCTATCACATAAAGATAGAACACTTATCTGAACTTTTTCTTGTTTTATTCCCCTCGTCAATTCCATTCCAGGCTCAACCACATAGAATCAATGGTTCTTCATACAAATCCCCTTAGCCCTTATACATCCTTTCTCTCTGTGTGTGTGTGTGTGTGTGTGTGTGTGTTTGTCTGTCTGTCTGAGAACTCCCTTAGGGATAAATAGGTAAAAATTCATCTTTGCAGCACTAGGGCCGAGGTCAGTGCCTGGAACACAGTCAGCAATGAGGCTGGTGTGATTTTGTAAAGTTAAATGTAATCTCTCTGGGTCACAGTTTCACCTGTTGCAATACTCACTGGCCTTTCTTCATCGATGTCTATGTTCTGTCCTTCTACATACCCCAGGCTGAGCTAAAAAGCAAACGCCAAGTCAAATCTTTCCCACATATTAGGCCCTAAATTGTACTTTCACAAAGAAGAAAAATCTTCTCTTGATTCTGCCTTTGAATGCCACGTGAGCTCTCGGGAAAAACGAGACCGTTGTGTGGCAGGAGTCAGGAAGGCTTAACGCTGTCTGAATGCCAACCAGGCTACCTGTGTTCGCAATCAGACCTCCCATCCCTGCGCACGGGATGATGTTGGTTTGACCTCAGCAGAAATCAGATCTGCTCTACATGGTGATGATGATAGCAAACATATGGAATTGATTAAATGAATAAATAACCCTACTTGGTTTTGCATAAGAATATGTGGTACCCAGGTCAAAGATAATCCCTAATTTTTCTATGCATAATATATTCCGAAGTGTAAACATCACCAGTAGCCTGAACCAAACTAGATGCTTTAAGTCAACAGTCAAAGGTGTGATTGTAAACTCAGAAATATTGACAATGTTTGTGAATATCACTTTTCTAAATTAGGTGAGAGGTCCACAGCTGATGTGGGTGCCTAATTTATCCGACAGTTCAATGTTGAGTCTTAGCCTCAGAAATTTGATCACAGCCTTCTTCCTACTTCTCAACTGTGCATCTAATTCTCTAGATTTTGTCTGCCCTCTTTTAATTTATAAATGTAGCACAACATCAAATTATCCACCAGAGACTAGTCATTCCCTGCTAAAGCATCTTGAGTTATTTTTCTCCTTTGAAGCCACAGATATTTAAAGTTTGTTAAGGTCTCAAGGTGGTATCTGCTAATGGAAGTTTTATTTCACTCTATTATTTCGAAAAGTTTTAAGAGACATTCAGTCAGTGACTACTGGCCGTGGGTTATCGGGTTCCCTTCCTTCTGTCTGAACTGGCTAGATCAGGGCATCAGGACCCAGAGCCAGGGTGGCTGGGGTGTGTGAGGTTGAGACAGTCTTTGTAGCAAGCAGGAAGCCAGGAAAGGCACAATGTCAAAACTGGTGGAGAGGGTTTCCCTGGTGGCGCAGCGGTTGAGAGTCCGCCTGCCGATGCAGGGGACACGGGTTTGTGCTCCGGTCCAGGAAGATCCCACATGCCGCAGAGCGGCTGGGCCCGTGAGCCATGGCCGCTGAGCCTGCGTGTCCGGAGCCTGTGCTCTGTAGCAGGAGAGGCCACAACAGTGAGAGGCCCGCGTACCGCAAAAAAAAAACAAAAACTGGTGGAGAGGCACTGGGCAAGGGCTCAACCTTAGGAGGGCAGGTAGTGAGATTCAGCAGGGTTCCCTAGAGTGGGTTGAATAGTGACCTCTCCCCCCAAAAGATATATCTTAGTCCTAATCCCAGGCCCCTGTGAATGTGAGCTTATTTGGAGATAGGATCTTTGCAGATGTAATTAAGTGAAGGATCTCAGGATGAGATAACCCTGGATTTGGGTGGACCCTAAATCCAATGACAGATCAGAGACACAAAGACTCAGAAGGGAAGGCCACTGAAGACAGAGGCAAAGATTGGAATGAAGTGTCTACAAGCCAAGGGACATCAAGGGTTGCTTGCAGCCACCAGTTCAGACACGTTTTGTTAAATAAGTAAATAAATAGTATTGCTCTATCGTCTAGAACCCCAGTCACAGTACTTTTCTCCCCCTACTGACTTTCATTACAGGAAGAGAAACGCATGTTTCTACCAGGATCAGAGGTGACGAGTAAGCCAGCATCGCAGACAGTCAAGTCAATGCGAAGCCAAAGACAGTTCCTTCTCAAGGACATGGAAGGCTTCATGTAGTAAAAGGAATCTTCATCTGGGGAACCACCAGCATCTTGCCAGGCCATCTGCTTTGGCAGCTTCAGGCACCTGTCAAAACATGTGGCAACTAAACAGAGCTTGTGTCTACAGTCACCATCACTGTGACCTGGATGGCGTTTGCCAGCCGAAAGGCAAAGTTCTGATTAGCTTTTAAACTTTTAAAAATGTTTATTATTTCTGGTTTTGGTGCTATTAGTCCAAAAGTTTACAGAGGTAGTTATCAATCGATGGCCCTCATGAAGCACCTACTAAATGTAGGGTACGGTGCTCAAGCCTGGGGAAAACACAGAAGTGGAAGCTGAGGTTTCTGTCCTCGAGTTAGCTTATGACTGGGACACATTTGCATCTCTGCCAACAGCATCCATTCTCTCTGTTTTGGTGAAGTCGCTCCTCCCTTCCCCTTCAGTCCACATGCTTCTGGTACATTAGACTCTGACCCCTGCTCAGGTTTGGAACACATGGCTTAGATCAAGCTGATGAGCGCATATTGTCCTATCCATGGTCAAGGAGGTTTTGAGTGGGAGTGAGGTACCCAGATCTTCCTATCTCCTACTGCATAGGAGCCCTGCGAACCACTGGCAGTCACCTTACATCCAAGTGGGACCACTGAAAGAAATCAGCACCAAAGATATGGAACTGAGCAAAGGAAAGAGAAAAACTGGATCTCAGGCACAGCATTTGAACCCTGGATCAAGATTTGCCTGAAATTAACAACCCCCTGGACTCTTTCGATTACAAGAATCAACAAATTATTTTCTTCTTTTCTTTTCTTTTTCTCCTAAGTCAGTTTGGTTTGCAGTTTCTGTCACTTGCAATCAAAAGAATCTTACCTGACATAGAGACGTTATAAAAAGCATGTCAGCAATAAACACCAAAGGTCAATAGAACGTCCAGTATGGGCCAAAGACGAAGGTGGCAGAAAAAGAATGTCCTGGGCTCACTGGGGTGTAATCATGAGTAGAAAAGCGTGGCTGGGGGACCTTCCAGTGGGCAGAGGTGGGAATCAACCCGAGATAGGCTAAGGCCAGTTCATTGACTAGCTGAACAATGAGTGTGGAATTTAACCTGTGGCCCTTGGACGTTCTGTGCTGAGTAATGGCCTGATGAGGAGGAAATTGATCCTTAAGGATCATCAATTTTGTCAATCAGCTCTCCACACAATTAGGAGAGAGAGCCAAGTTGGCTTGAAAGGCAACTTAATGCTTTGTTTGTTTAACCATCCTTGGTAGAGGCTTTTAGCACATTAGAGGATACTTTACATTGTACTGTTCTCTTTGGTGACAGGACAGCAAACACAACAAGGGGCCGTCACCTTGCCCAGGAGGGCAAAGAGTCAGGTAAATGTACCATTAGCCCTCAGGAAGATGGCGACAGCCTGTCAATAACAGTCTAGTCTGCTTTGGGGGATGTAGGGCCTGATGGTCAACCACTATGCTGACTCTGGATAAACCTTAGTCTTGAAAACGCATCCAAGATGAGGTGATGGCAACCTGGGGAACCACCCAGGCCCGAGTCTCCTAAGTCTATAATTAAAGGACCCTTAAACAAGAGCTTCTGAATTTCACTTTCCCAGAAGAGCATAGAGGGTGTGCTTCAGGCGTTTCACTGTGGCTCTAACACATTCTACTAAAACTGGCCTGCAACTGGTCTCTAGAATATTCCTAAGTGAATCTACTATCACTATGGAGTCCTGCTTATAAATTGGGGGCAGAAGTGGAAAAATCAAAAGGAATGTTTTTATTCCCTTTCAGTAGATGTGTAGACTCTCTGACTCCAGCTTTGGGGTAATTATCTTTGAACAGCAATTAATTCCAAAGATATAAAACATAAGAGTAAACAGTTCCGTTTCTACATAGCTTTTGTTTTAATATACCATTACAAATAGTGAGAAAAAGGCCTCCTTGAAGATAAAATTCCAAAGGAGGAGGAAATTATTTCAGAGGGACCGCCTAAAATTTTGTAGGGTTTTAAGGATAACATGAGACTCAAAGTGGTATTATGTGAAAAAACGCCGGAACATCTGTTACGTTAAGTTATAACAACAACAAAACAAAATAAACCTCTAGTGAAGAAAAAACTCGTAATAAATCATTGTGGAGCTTCTGCCTTCTTTCAAGGGAAACTGACAAAAGCCCTGCAGTGGGAACACGGTGGGGCAAAAATAATAATATATGAATGAAGCAATGCCAACATTTAGGGTCTGCTAGCTCAGTCCTCTCATGCTTGGCATATTTGTGCAAAGTTCTAAGTCATGACGGCCAGCTCCCAAGGAAACCAGATGTCAGTCACAGCTGTCAACTTTGTTCTTTCTTGTTTTCTTCATTGTTTTCAACATAAGCATTTTGCTATTAATAAGAAAATTGTGATCTGATTGGTGACATACACACACACACACACACACACACACACACGTCAAGTCAGTTTCCTCCCATTCATTTTAATGCATAGCCATGCTATCCGAGATGAAAAGACTTTAGTCTAATCTGGCTAGATATTAAGAAATAAACAGATGAAATGCTGAAATCATAGCAAATGTTCAAAATCCAGATTGGCTCAATCTGACTTAGAAAGTTTTTGAATAATTTTCTAAGTAGAGCTAATACAGGCAAACTTCCATATCCTCAGGAAATAAAATGCCCCTGTTCTGGTTGAATCTGAAAAGTCTTAGCAGCGTGTAATGCATTTAGAATTTTTCTGCAAACTTAAAAGATTGGAGGTCTAAATTGGTCTAAACAGTAACAGCCTGATGGATTCTTTACATCTTAAAATCAAAAGCTTCTTAAATAGTTGATTAGCCAGCATCAAGCATCTCCAAATCAAATGTGATGACGTGATGTTTTGCCACTTTTAAGGTAGTCTGTCCCTTTTGAAACAGAGTAGCTAAAATCTCACAAATGTAGTAAATCGAAATAAGAGATTTTTCTAAAAGGTTTCCAAAGAAATCTGTCATGTATTATGAAAAGGAAGAGTCATAATGGGTTCTGTGCCCTTGGCCTCAAATATTCTAATGATCTAATCCCTGCTGACCTCTCCAAACTCATCTCAAGTCACTGGTGCCCTGGCTCACTACCCTTCAGAAGCAATGACCTTTTATTAGTTTCTTTTAAGTGTCAATTTTTCCTACCACTCCTGTCTGGAATATTCCTTCCCATTTAGTTCTTCACATGGCTAGATTCCTCTCATCAGATTTCAGATTGTCATCTTCTTTGGTGGACTTCTGTTGTGTATGCCTTCTGGGCATTTCTCTCCACTTCTTTTCGTAGTAAAATTCAAGTTTTCCTTTGGAGAAATCAGCCTGTTCCACCTTTAGTCAGTGAGGTTTTAGTGGAAAAGGACCAACCCTTTCCAGGAAGTTCCAAGGCATTTAACCTTGCGCTGGCCACACTGATTGGTTCAAGAATTGGCATGTGACTTATGACTGGCCAATGAGGATCAGCCTCTGAAGTCTTTCCGGAACCAATGAGATAGAGGTACTCTCCATCCACTGGGTCTGTTATGTTGGCAGGACTTAAGCTTGGACCTCCAATGTCTATCTTTGACAGCACAGGAATATACTATCTCAGAGAGAGATACAGAGAGGAAGGGAGAGGCAAGAAACAGAAGGGAACAGAGAAGCCAGGTCCCTACCAGTGACATGGATTAAGGCCTCATGTGCACTGGGTCTTCTTTCTTTCTTATCTTCCCTCCTTCCTTCCTTCCCTCCTCCTTTTTTCTTTCTTTGCTTTAACTGGTTTGAGTTCAGTATTTGTCACTTACAAACCAAAAAATATGGACTATGGGCTTCCTCTAAGAGGACACCTCTGGTTACAGCACTAGAGCCACTGCTTGCCCCTTCTCATTATTCTCATTGCATGCTGGGTTTTTGAAAACAGCTCTAATCACAATTTGCAATTATTTTGCAGTTTAGGTGTTTATTGTCTATCTCCGTCCATAAGATACAAGCTACAGGAGTCTGAAAAGCCAGACTGAGGAAAACATTTTATTCTGTAGGCACTAGGAAGAATATGAGCAGGGTAATGGTCAAATCTAAGCTTTGTGCTTAAAAAAAAAAGAAGAGTACAAAAGCAATAGGAGTGTTAAAAGCAAGATAATAAGAGAAACGCTTGTGTGTCTTAGAAGTCTACATCTGCTGCTTCTATAAAGGAAGACACCAACTCAATAACCAATATCTTTAACACAGGGGTTGATTCACAGAAGCCGAGCCTTGAATTCCAAACCTTTTTGTGGAGCATCAAACGCAGGATCGGTGGTGGGTGGTTTCTGTGGTGGCAGTTGTACCGGATAGTTCAACAAATGAGCCTTGGGAATTGGTGTACAAATGGATTTCTAATAATTCTCTGGTGGTCTACTGAATTGCAGGCTTTATTTGGTTTGGTATTTAGTTAGAGAACTCAATGAGTGAGTCAAGAGGCAGGGAGGATCCCATGAAAACAGCTGTGAGTTTTCTACGTCATCAACTTGGGAATATTTAGTGGGGAAGTGAGATTTTAGAAACTGTTTAAATGTTGCTGTTGGTGGAGCTCTTACAGGGCGCCGAGTAGGGCTCGGGAATTCTAGGCTTCCAGCGCTCTATTAGAGGGGAGTTGGGAATTTGCTTGGCCCTCGCCTGTCTCTGCCTCCAGCCACCACTTGGGATGGATGGATGAACTGAACAATCTCACCTCTGTCTTTCTGGGTGAGGCATTAGTTCAGGATTCTAACACTGGTACACATCAGAATAACTTGGGGGCGGGACTGGCTTCCTCTTAGAAGGACCCCCTGCCCGGTTTAATGCTTTGCTGTTACTGTTATGAAATTCTTAATAATTTTTTAACAGGGACTCCAAATTTTCATTTTGTACTGGGCCACACAAATTATGTATTTGGTCCTGCCTGGGCGGAGGGGTGGGGTGGGGGTGGGGTCATGGGGAAATGTAGATTTCCAGGCCCTGCCCCAGAACATCTGATTCAGAGGGTCCCTCATGGGTCTCAGAATCATCATTTCTAGCACAGAGCGTAAGTGACCAACCTTTGGAATAATATTTGCACTAACGCTTAGTGTACACAGGGAATTTCAAGAAGTTTTCCTAAGAAAAGCTGAGATCTGAGAGCACAGAAAGTGAAGGCTCCAGCATTTTCTAAAAAACAGGCCAGAACCTCATTCCCAGGTCCCCTGAACACACCTTCTTTCTGCCTTAGCTCTATCATTTCTCTAATGATCACTGCGGTGCTTAGAAATCCCTGGATCTCTGGCTTTTTAAGATGTCTCTTCTAGAGAAACTCAGAAATGCCAGGATCACTGTCATCTGTTGTCCAAAAAGAAGGGCTCGAGGGTGCCTAAGTTCATGGGCTAAATGTAACCCATGGTAACTACCAGCAACAGCTAATACAAAGGAGCCAGTCCTTTCCAGGCCCTTTCCTTAGCAGGCTTCACTAATCATGGCCCCAGACACCACTAATCAACCAAGTCACACATTTCCACAGAGCCCAGCTATGGCCCCAGACACCCTCTGAATCCAGGCAGCCCCCCACCAATGAATTAGACTTGACAATGCAAGTGAAAACCATTTCCCAGGTATATCAGTCGGGACCAGGAACAGGGAACTAAGGCTAAGTGAGTGTAAAAGAGTTACTTTTTTTCAGGTAAACGAGAACCATTGAAAGGGTCACTCCTTTTGAGGATAAATTTACTTACCAGCTGCCTGTGTTGAAAATAAACAGAAACCCAACACTTTCAGGGGAATGATATTATCACTGTCCCTCCTTCCCTTGGGGTAGTTAAAGCTCTGGGGCCCTCGAAGTAACTTGACCACTTTTGATAGGAAAAGTACTGGGTAATTTTTATTAACATAGCTCAGTTTAACCAATGGTATGGGGGAAACTCTTTGAGTCTGGACAGGGGGGCCTCTCCCTTTAGCTAAATCCATTAACCACCATGCTTCCAAAGGGAATCGAGGGATTTGCATCCTTAAACTGGAGGTAGCTACTGCATCACCTCTGAGATCAGGATCTCATTAAGATACAACAGCACATCTTGAGAACTGTCTCACCAAACTGCCATTCCTCTGAACTTAGCTTTTGGTTCAAAAATGTCACACATACTAAAACTCACTTGAAAGCATATTAAATTCCAAGACCCTGCTGTTGGTTAGAGAGGGGAGCGCATACGAGCCGGTCGATTCTGGGATCCAGAGTTCTGCTTCCAACCACGGAATTATTGAGCACTTCATCAGGGCACAAGCGATTTCTCTCAAACACAAGTGGATCCAGTCACTTCTTACAACATGTTGGGGAGTGGGGGGGTGAGGGTATAGGGAGCAAGGCTGCAGTCAGTCCAGCCTTTCCAGAGGCATCTTTGGAGCTTTATAGCTCTTACAGTGATGGTGTTTGAAGGGGAAAAAGAGTTCCTCCAAACAAGCAAACAACAACAAAAGCCCCCTTGTCACTTTCTATAATGTTCTACATATTGCTATAATGTTCTGAAGATTATAAAGCTTGGCATCAAGATGTGTGCTGTGTTAAGAGCAAATCTGGAGGGAACGTCAGAGGGACAAAGACACGTGAGCAACAGAGTTTGGTAAATTTCAGGCAGGAAGTTGCTCAAGCTGTGAAATCCCTCACTTCAATAGTGTTTAACTTTAGAAGAAAGAGGAGACATTTCCCCCCAAACAGCTGCACCAAAAACCTGTGTGATGTACGCATATGCAAATATATAGAGGAAGGCCCTGAAAGAAACAGAGTGCCCCCCACCCCTACCCACACAAACACACAAATATAAAAGTGGCCATCTTGGGGGTGGGGACCTGGGTTAGGAATGATGCTCAAAGAGGGTTTAGGTCTTTTCACACTTCCATTTTTCTCAAGGGAAATGCACTCAGGTACGAGTTGTGAAATTAAAAATTACTTTGCAAAAATATTTTCTGTGATCTTCATTTCATGTCTAAACCTCCTTTTACCCAGCATCAGGCTGCATTTTACAGAAAATTTAAAAAGATGTAGTGCCTACAATTTGCAACACGTGACAAAGATGAGCCATTGTGTTGGATTCCAGCTGGCTGGATGTTGTAAAGGCAGCTTGCAAACCAAGCAGACACTTGAGCTCTGGTGTCTTAAGCTGTGCAGGTCCCTGTGGAGAAGGAGAGAAGAGGAGTCTGATGGAGCTGGTGGATGGGATTAGGGGCTCTAGAAGCAGCTGTGACAGCAGCTGGAATCAAAGAACCCACCCAGAGGGTCTTGGCAGGACTTGATGAGAGTCTGTGTCAGGCGGTAGGAAGGAGCTGAGGGAAGGATTGAAGGTGGGAGAGAGCTGTCCAGGGAGCTGTCTGGGATACCAGACAGAGTATCTCAGAGATGATATTCCGGTTTTAAATCGAGGAGACCTGGAAACCTGTTAATGCCACCAGTACCACCATGTTGGAAAGGGGAGCCTTTGGGAGTTGAAGGAAAAGAGAAGCCAGTGAGAAAACCAAGAAGTAGCAGCAAGGAAGCCACGAGAAGAGTTATGGGTCTCACAGACAGGAATCATGGAAGGGGGATGATCAAGGGGTTTCATCAGCAACGTCCTACAGCGAGATCACAGTGAAAAGACAAAGGGACATTTTTTCTTTGACTGTGGGGTCTAAACTCATGCTAAGTGTCTGGTGCTGTGACTCAAGCTGATATTGATTTCATTTGTTGATTTGTCATTTCCCCACAGCTTAAGGGGTAAATTCCTCAAAACTATGATGAGACTAGCCTTCTCAAAGGTCGATAGAACTTCCTACTAGAGCAGGGCTTCAGTCTATCATGAGAGTAAGCTTTCAATTGGCTGGGGGTGGATGGGAATATATATATTATACACACAGGCACGTACATATGTATGTATTTTTTACATCAGCACTGCACAGGTTAATCATATATAGCCATAAAAAAACCCACATGGTTTCCTCTCCATGAAGTAATAACATAGCACATAGATATTGGGCTGGCCAGAAAGTTCATCTGGATTTTTCCATAACGTCTTATGGGAAAACCCGAACATTTTGGCCAACCCAATAGCATTATCTTCAGAATTAGTCAAACTTCCTCATTAGATGCCATTTCCAATTAGGAAAAGGAAGGAGGGGAGATCAGGTAAAAGCCAGATAGCTGACATTTCTGCTTTGCTCAATGAACAAGTGAGATCCTGAGAGCTTATTCAGATATTTCACTCTCATGAAACCAGTGGAGCTCATTCCTCAAACTGTCATGCCTGCAGGTTATGTCTGTATTTAAGAGGCTTAAATGTTTATCAGTATTTTTATTGAGTCATTTGAAAAGTTGGCTTCTGCAGCTGTATATCATTAGGAAGAGAGATGCCCACCCCAACAGAACTGGGAATATTCTCCAGGTTCATCCTTTGCCCCCCCGGCCCCTGACCCTCACCAAGAAGTATGTGTTCCTGAAGATAAAGCCTTGAGTACATCAAGTATGCAATTATATTATCTCTGAAGATAAACATGAGGGAGCATGTGAGAAATACTGTGCTCAGAAGCCACGGTAAAGCTGCTAAAAGAGGATCACTCCTTCTCTTTTTTTTCTCTCAGGCAGAATGATTCTAATTGTGAAGACAGCTCTGTTTTCATATACATTTAGGTTTTGTAAGCCTTTGGTAAATAGAATATTATTAAAAATAATGTAATGTACACAAGGTGATAAAAATAGATTAGCACCTATTCCATTCAGCCATCGCTGCATTTAATGCAAAGATCGTGGTGATTTTGTACATCTTCATCTTTGTGTATGAGCACGTATGTGCACTTAAGGTTAAAATATTAATAGAAAGCCTAGAGCAAAGTAACGTGGCATAATAAAAAGAGCTGACATCTCTTCAATGCCTACTATGTGCCAGGTGCTGTATGAGATATTTTATGTCCATTATCTCGTTTTATCTCACAGCTGTTTGAAGGTAGATGTTATCTCTCTCTCTCTTTCCCCCCCTCTCTCTCTTTTTAACAGATGAGTCAACCAACACTCAGAATGATTAACTGACTTGCCCAAGATCATCCAGCTGGTGAGCGTCAGAACAGAGATTCAGTTCTAGGTCTAGGTACCAAAGGTCAAAGTCCATGCTCTTTCTATTCCATCTCCCTGCCCCACTCTATTGTAAAGAAGAATGTTCCAAGAACCCATGGGCTTCTCACTCCTTGCATTTGATTATCTTACATTTTCAGATGTTTCCAGTAGGAACAATCCCCAAAACACACATGTCCCTCGATCAACGGTTTTGGACCACACTCCGCATCAAAATGTTCTTAATCTGGAGCTGACTGAAGAGACCAAGTCATCATCGGGTAAGGAAGGGTAGAGACTCTGTCCTCACAGCTATTCACAGATGCTCTTTTCTCTTTAGTCACTTCTATAAAACTGTAGCTGTCACCTCCATCAGTAGTGACCGTTTTACTCTTTCTGCTTATTCAGAAGAAATAGAACACATCCAATTCCATTTGGTGTTAATTTTTCCTAGACTTGAGCATTTTTGTAGATGCACATAATATCATAGAGATAGCCAAAAAACAAGAAAAATCTCTGTATTTTGCTACATTTGCTTAGTGATCAAAGATTTCTAACTAGACCTTTCGTCCTACATTGATTGTTTGCATTGAATATGCAAGTCTTTTCTCTTGCCAGGCCAGTCTTGAATATATTTTCAAGGATATTTATGCCCATTACTTCACTTAAATATAGATTATGAATACTGACAAATACCTTTATTCAAAGATTTTGATCATTTTGGGATTTACTTCATAGTAGAACTCAACCTTAATCGACTTCCACAACTTTCAAGTACGCGTTCCCACAAACCCAGAGTTTCATAAAAATGTACTAAATAACCTTAAAGCCCTTTATGAATAATTATGAGTTTTTAAGTTTTTGTGAATCTGCATTTTAATTCTGTCCCATAAATAAAACATGAAGCAAAAATCCAGCGTGTTGGGTGTCAGGGGCATAGAAGAAGAGAAGGGAGGATAATTATAGTTTAATGTGGGAACATACTTAACCTAAAAGATTACCTCCCAAATTGGTGACATTCTAAGTATACATAATATACAAGGATGTTTTCACTTAAATAAAAGGGGGGAAAGATTTATATTGAGTCTCTGCCATTTTCATAGCTCTCTCAGCAGCCCGTGCTTGAAAAAACACTTGTCAGAATTTTTAGTTGTTTGGGATTAGTCCTTCTCACATATTTAGTTTCTTTCTTCCCCGAGCACAGTGTGCTTCAATTTCATATAATTCACATTCTCGTATTTGGTGTGTATTATTTGGTTATTCATCTATAGCTACGGGTTTTCTTAGATGGGGAACTAATGAGAGGCCACTGGCAACTAAATTGACTGCGTTTTGTCCACTCTCAGACCTTGTGCACATAAAGGGCAGAAGGAAGCAGAGTGGGTGCCCAGAGGATTCCAAATCACTTGTGCTCAAAAGTCCTGGGGTGGCAGCACATGAATGGTGGTAGCCAAGAGCAAATGGTGGGGGGGGGGGGTCCATGAATATCTCTTCTAGAACAACATGCTCCTGGATGCCATGTTCATACCTTTAGCCAGTTTGCAAATAAGAGACACAACGACTAACCCAAGGCTCTGTAGGCACCCTGGGACTCTCTGATCATTAAAACTGGTCCAACTAGGGTACCCGACTCTGAAATGCATTTCCCTGAACCCCTGAAGTCTGCTACTTTTATAAATGTCGTCTGAGAAGAGCTCAAAGCTTTCCACGACTTCTACTAATCACACAGGCCTCCGTGCTTCACACTGGCTTACTAGCCAAACTCAGACTGTCACCAGAGGTGGCCTTTCTCTCGGGACTCCAAGCTGCCTTCCCCAGGATGTCTGATTGCCAGAGCCATGTGGGGTGGGAACGGATTCTGCAAAGAGAATTCTGCAGCTTAATTGGTTAAAAATAGTGTCAGAGACTGGTTGAAATCTTTGGAAGGTCAAGCCAAGTAATGATAATGGTACCATGGACTCCCGTATTTATTAAAAATGTTCTTTTTTAAAGCAACTTCTACTTAAAATGTCGTTTTTTCCCCACTTCCTGATTTCCACAGAGCTGTTTAGAGCAGGTGCTAGGAAAGCCTTATTGTAGATGGGGTCACTGAGGCAGGCTTCCCCAAAGCCATAGAATCTGATAGAGTTTCAATGGCCTCCAATGATCTCATACCAAGTTGTAAAATTACTAAC
The DNA here is from genome assembly GCF_003031525.2 of Neophocaena asiaeorientalis asiaeorientalis. Classification (NCBI taxonomy): domain Eukaryota; kingdom Metazoa; phylum Chordata; class Mammalia; order Artiodactyla; family Phocoenidae; genus Neophocaena; species Neophocaena asiaeorientalis. The sequence goes on along the minus strand of NW_020174301.1, from coordinate 7,835,742 downwards.
ACTCTACCACTAGCTACTTTTCTTTTCTCTTTCAGTTTTTTTCTCTTTCTTCCTCTCTTATTTTTTCTGTCCCACTTGCCCAATTTTAAGGAGTTGGGATGCATAAAACTTTGTGGAAATAATAGTTAAAATAACAGGCATACCAGTGACTCAATCCCACTAACTCTGCCTACTCCTAGCAGCAAAACATGCTCTCTGCTTGGCTGCACAACCCACATAAGGTCAATACAGAAATCAATACCCACAGGGAACCTGTCACAAGAAGCCAACAAAATGGTGAGTTAGTGCTAACATTCCATAAAATATACTTAAGTTTGGCAAAAGGAGCCTGGGGTTTGTCCTCATTTCCAAATGGGTTCTAATCCCACCACAGCTCCTGAGCGTGTGGGCTTGTTCCTTAATCTATTGGAGCCTCAGTTTCCTTATCTGTAAAATGGGGGTGTCTGGGAGAGGATTATGGGGATCAGAGATAAAGTACGCCACCATCTCTGAGTAGCCGCGTCTCTGTTATGGTTACTTACACTAGTGTTCCCAGGCCTTCTTGAAATAGAAGGATAGCTTCACTGTTCAATGCGTTTCTTTTTGAGGACCTTCAAGTTCCTGGCACTGTGCTTGGTGTGAGAGGTTCAAAGTAGAATGAGATAAGATTTCCAGCCTCTGTGAGCTCAGAGGGCAGCCTAGGAAACAGAGAGACATGTAACCCATCAGGAGTCAGTGCACTAACATTTAAACCCGGTGAAGATGGGGATCTGAATTCTCCTTTGGGGGCCTGGGAAAAGCTGTGAAGAAGAGAATACCTTAAACAGAGTCTTTGAAGCATGAGCAGGGCTTCCCCAGGAAGGAGGACAGGATAGAGGGCAACCTGGCAGAGAAAACAGAGGATCGAGGTCACAGAGGTATGAACATCCCTGCATTCTGGAGGGAGCATCTAGTGTCCTGTCATTCTGTAGACAGGTACTGAGTCCCTACTACATACCAAGCACTACTTCATCTGGGGATGCAGCAACAGGCAAGGTCCCTGCTCTCCGGGAGCTTACAGACCAGTGGGGATGCCAGACAATGAAGAGCAACCAGAAAACAGAAGAAGACAGGTAATGCGCTAACGATGGCTGACAGGGTGGAAGTGATCAGGGGCTGCTTCAGGTGACCATCCAACCAGTGATGAGTCTACCTGAAAAGCAGAGCCAGGAGAAGGATTCCAGGAGGAAGGAACAGCTACTCCAAAGGCCTGAGGCCTGTGTAAAGAATGGAAAGAAGGATAAATATCTTCACGCCTTTCAAGACTGGGCTCAAGAGAAATTCCATAAAAAAGAAGAAGAAAGGGTATCACTAACTGATCCTGAAATTTAAAAGGAGTTAAAAGTTTGCAATTTTGGAGAAGTCACCTTTCCAGAACTCCTTAAAAATGTCAAGCAACAACTAATAATTTTGACTACCATGATTTCCTCTTTTCCACTGGTTCTCCCACACTAGAAAGCAAGGAACTGTTTGTCGTTAAACTTGAAAGTTCAAAGAATGCATAAATTCGACTACTCATGTGCACCAATAGGCTCTAGTTGTTGAAAAAATAAACAGGTACAATTGGTTCGGTCTGGATTTATTTTATAGAGTGATAATTCTTTTGAATTTCACAATAACAGTTCTATGCTCTTTGTTCTTAAAAAAGACTTTAGTGTGGATTGATCACGGCAATGCTACGTCTCTTCAATGAGTGAGCTGCCAATTCAATTTATTAGTAAAAAAAAAGAAGGTTCTGAAAGATATGGGTTGAGAAGAGAACTCAAGAGTTTTAACTGCAGAGGGTCTTCCCCATCCAGGTTAACGGGGTGGTAGTGGGTAGAATAAAGAAAAATGCATCTTCATTAAAACTTTTTAAACATTTACACTCTTGTTTATAAGTGTGTCACTTAACTATCATTAATAGATGATATGATAGATAGCAAAATTCCTTCTTTTGTCTACGTTGTTGACCTCATTGCTCAAATCTCCTTATTGAATCCACATTTTATTGACAACACACAAATCAGATTTTGGCTGATTTTTCTACTTGTATTCTGAGACAAATCTTTGAGGATGGAACTTTGGTTTCTGTAGCCAGCATTCTAAAATTCTAATAGATTGCAAAGGCTATGCTCAGGATGAACAAAAAAGCAATGTTTCGATAATATGCTGACCACTGTCATATTAAAACAAAATCCAGGGCTTCCCTGGTGGCACAGTGGTTGAGAGTCCGCCTGCCGATGCAGCGGACGCGGGTTCGTGCCCCGGTCCGGGAAGATCCCACATGCTGCGGAGCGGCTGGGCCCGTGAGCCATGGCCGCTGAGGCTGCGCGTCCGGAGCCTGTGCTCCGCAACGGGAGAGGCCACGACGGTGAGAGGCCCGCGTACCGCAAAAAAAAAAAAAAAAATCCAAAATGCATCACAGAACTTAACATAATCAACAAATATTGTGCTTCATTTGGAAGGGCGTGGAGCTGTATTTCTTTTCCTCCTAAATTATGGTATTTTCAGTTAAACTTTGTAGTTAACTGTTAAATTTGCCATGTGTAGGACTTACATGAATGCATGGACTTTATATTACAAACTCAGCTGCAGTTTAAATTATTAGGTAAACTCTTTTCATGGAGCTCCCACACTTGAAAATCCACAACAAAAATAGTAGGCCAGCTGCCCACACTGCAAGGAGAGACCCTCATTAGACGTCATTTGCATCCCATTAACCACCAAGCAGTGGGTCAGTCATTGACTGTCAGGCGTTCAACTCATTCTTTTTGTGTTAATTAGCAGAGAAATAAGGAGTTAATGAAGATCTTATGATCTGTGATGACTCATCTGGTTGTTTCAGAGGAATCACTGGGCTGGACCACTTCAGTGCTCCCTGCTTGGATGTTCTGAGCAGAGCTAGAGGGAGGCTGCCAAGCAGGCCTTTGGAGGGGCGCTCTCAGGGGCCTTTGGCATGGTGGGCTTTGTTAGCTCAAGATTAGAAGGAGTTAATTGCTTCAAGATTGCTGGGAGATTAGGTTACTGGGTGGGATGTATCTATGTAAGCATATGTCAGCGCTAGTTAGCAGATAGGAGATGCTTATTTTAATAAACTTATGAAAAGAAGAATTAATTTGTCATTACATTGGAAATCTTATTTTATTAACTTAATTTGAAAATGTAAAGCTGTCTGAAATGCTGGTTTTTCACTCACTTTCCTTCTGAATATGTATGAATCACAGATTAGTTGATGTGTAACACTGTTCATTCAGGGCCTTTTTTTCTGGAGGTTTTTTTTGTTGTTTTTTTTTTTTGCTGAAGGTATCTGGCTCTGGGGTAGTGGGCTAGTTACAGTGACCTCTAGGTTCTCTTCTTGTGGTGGGTGGAACATGGCCTCTCAGAGACCTGTCTGCAGACCCATCAGGAAAAGAGAATCAATCTGCTTCTGCCTGTTCTGCTTCTGTCCTTCTGAGCGCCAGCTGTACACAAATGATGTTTGTATTTGGTGCCCATGAAATATAGTGGGAAAGGGTGTTCAGGAGGGAATTGTAGGGACCAATCTCCGAACTAAAGCCATCAAAGATGTTTTCTAAATGCTCATTTTACATGTTATGGCTGGTTGAGGACAGCATCCACATCGTCCTCATCTTCTGTATTCTTAGGGGCAGGCATGTTTATTGAGCACTTACTATGTGCCAGGAACTGCTGTAAACACTGTATTCTTATGACCTCTTTTTAATTTTTACAACAAACTTAGACGGTCAGAACTATATTATCCCCATTTTCAAGTAAAGACACTGAGGCAGAGAGAGATACAGTAACTTGCCCAAGGGAACACAGTGAGAAGGGTCAACTGTCCACCACAGAGCCTTCCCTCCCCACCACTGCCCTACAGTTTCTGTGACATAATTGAGGGAGCTTGGCTGTGTGACAGCCGGGAGGGGTTGGGGCAGTGGTGACTCAATCCACAACTATCAATAGATGGGGCAGGGGCTGCCCCAGTGGATTGTGGGAGAATCCACAATTCCAGGGGGACATGTGGGCTCAGTGTCATCAGAGCTTCTGAGATTTAGGGGTTTCTCCCCAAAAAGATTAGAAATCTGGAATTTAAAATAAAATCTCATGATTTTAAAATATTTGTTCAATTATTTTTTAAACACTGTGCAGTTCAAACAAACAAAGAAAAAATCTGTGGACAACTGTTGGTGACACCTGTAAAAAGTGGGAAGCTTTTAAGGCTAGTTTTCCCTCCAAAGTGCTTTGCACACAGCAGGTACTCAGTGACTGTTTGAACAGATCAGCGCACAGCTCCATGAACACAGAGGTGGGAACCTGGCCACATCAATGCAGTAAAACACTGATGTCGAACGAGGGGGCATTCAGGGACTCCAGCCCTCTGCACCAAGAATCCTTTTATCAGATCAGCAAAGTGACCCATCCCTGTTGTGATCTCTGTGGAGGAGAAAGCTTCTGGGGGTTACAGAGATTATAATTTCAGCAGAAACTACTTGAACCCTCTTCCTGGGGAGCTTACTGGCTCCCCTTTCCCATCTGGGGTTAATATAACTTTAGTCAAACATAATCTTTAAAATATTTAACAACCACCTAGCCACAGAAGGGTTAACACCTGGCTCAGCAGAGCCACTGAGACCTGCCACAATACTGCAGCCCTTCTGCTTGGCTGGTGCCCTGCCATTCTGTTGTTGAATATTTTAATATCACCACCTCTGCAAAAAAGGTCTAAAAGTAAAGAAAATAGAATCCTTTCTCCCTCCCTCCCTTCTTCTTTCCTCCCTCCCTCCCTCCCTCCCTCCCTTCCTTCCTTCCTCCTTTCCTTCCTTCCTCCTTTCCTTCCTTCCTTCTAAACAGCTCCTACCTAGATGCCAGTACCCAGTTCAGAAGTTTTAGTCAAGTCCAAGAGAGGGGGGCACTTTGCAGAGGGGACTGATTCAAGAGTAAACCTGTGCTTGGACTAGACTTTGCATCTCCCTCCCCCCAGATTAATGCTGCTCTGGGTGAGCTGCACAGGTATTCTAAACCCGCTTACCTGGTGTTTTACAGCTCAGACAAAAACCAGACATTGACTGATGTCAAAACTGACTTTTCTTGTTACTTCATATTGGTCATATGTTTAAAAATTCCAATTATCTCTTTAGCCTCAAGTCAAAAGGTTAGCAGAAGCAAGATGCAAGCTCTCTGCATTAAAAAAAAAAGAAAAAAGTGAACAGGAAAAGGAAGGGAGTAAGACAGCTGCCCATCAACTGCGAGCAGCTCCTTGGAGGCTCTGCAACAAGGCAATGCCGGCTCCTCCCTCAGAAATGAATCTACCATGCAGAGCAAGTATGGAAATTGTGAACCATTCTGTTTTTGTTTTGTTTTGAGTTAGAGAATAGGTCTCCTTGAATTAAAATGTTCTGGTCACATTTAATCACTTTTCTGTATAATAACTGGGCCTAGACCTGGTTCACGAGATTCACTGATTTGTAAGGAACCACAAAACAATCAGTGAGACGTTAGGTGCCAGAGGCTGGAGGAAGGTAAGATGCTAGTCACCACCTAAGCTCTCAAGAGAGATTCCAGGAAAGAGAATTGGCTTCCAGAATATCATTTATTTCCTTATTTCTTGACTTTTGTTGAAATGGCAGCGCCCAAAGGAGATTATAAAAAGCTAAAAATAAATGATGCATGTGTTTATTTATAACAAACAATCATCACTGAAGTGTGGGACAGGTCCTGGCAAAGTTGCCTTCCCTCCCAAGGCACACCTTGTTTTAATGTACTCTTTTGCTAAAGTTCTGGTGTAAACATTGCTTAGCTCCCGGTGTCCCAATTTTCTCAGGAAAAATTGCTATGTTTCTCACTTCAGTCCCTTAAAATCAAACCTTTTAGCCCAAATATACTATGGATGAACATTTTCTGAGGACTCTCACTACTGTCTTAAGAGAACTCATTCAGTTATTCAGAGACATATTTTCTGCCCAAAACACATGCAGGGTTCTGGGGACACAGAGTTGGCTAAGACCGTCTGTGCCGTTGAGGAAACCACAGCCCCGTGGGGGTCAGGGGAGACAAACGCAGAAATGTTCATCCATTTATTCCATGTGTTTGTTAAATATCTTCTAAGTGCCCAACGCTGGATGGGGAATTATAAGAGTGTGGTGGGTAGAGGGTGCTGAGAGGTCTGGTCACTGTTATGAGCAGCCCAGAGAAGGAAGGAAAGGAGGGAGTGAGATGTGGGTGGTACACGTTAATGATAAGTGGAAATTGACCAGGTGAAGAAGAAAGACAGGTATTCCGGGTAGCAGGCGTGACAGAAACAAAAGCACAAATGTAAGGAACAGTTGAGGTTCAAGGCAAATTTCTTCATCTGATTCAGGCAGAGACCAAGTTCTGTACCTTCAGTTTCTCAGACGCTCAATCATCATTCTGGATACCATCCCTGGACCATGGCAGTGTGACGGGAAGGCTCCAGTCATCCCCATTTAGGTGCTGCACATGGCGGCTGCCTGCCTGCCTCTGGCTCCTAGGCGGAGCAGCTGTCCCTCGCTGCAGCTCTGATCCAATGGCCCAGGGTTCCCTGTCCCCGTGTGCTGGGCGACCATGGTGATAAGCGGGACCATTCTGCATTTCTCTTAGGGTCTGAGCTAAAAGTAGATGCTCTTTCCATTTAGAAAAGTATGAATACTGTGTTGCTTTCTGTGGAGAACCAGTAACTGTGCCCTGAGCTGCCCCACTCCGCCCCACTGCAGGAACTCAGGGTGGGTCGGAAATTGCTTTGTGAATAGCCCAAATGATGGTGAAGTGACTTTTCTTTAAAAGTCTATTAAATGCTTACTTTAATAGAGATGGAATCTATATTCAAATTGTTTCTGTCTATAATCCAATTTACACTAAACTGTTGGATAGATTTTCTCCAAATTTGGATGCTGTGTAAGGCATGGACTGGCTGAAAATACAGGCCATGAAGTGTACAAAAAATTGAAGTTTTCTGGGTCCTGAGGGCAGAGTTATCTTCCAGGGCCCCTGAAATTGACATATAAACCAGGGCACCTGGATGACCCACAGAGACATGTCAGATGCCTGAAGATGTCGTGGACTGAAAACCAGCAGAGTTTCCAATTATGAGCTGCAAAGGGAAGGCCGGAAAGACACATGCTCCATAGGTGGTGTTTCACTGCTCCTCACACGGGCAATCCTATGTAGCAGGCTCCGGGGCAAGTAGAAACAAGGATTTATGTATGTATTTGGTGGTGGCCAATGGTTCTTGTAAGCAACACAGGGGGTGGGGAAGACAGCTGGTGACGATAATGTTTTTACTTTACTACAAAGATGACAGTCTCAGCTTTCATTGTAAAAAGCAGCGTTGGCTCTTGTAGGCTGCACGGCTGAATGTTCTGGGTCCTCATGACCAGAAGATCATGTCAGGTCCTCCTCTAACTCCCATTTTCTTGCCTTATGGGTATGGGCGCAAACATCAATCCCTACAACCTTTTGCCATCTTTGATTCTTAAGGCTCACAGTATTAAAGGCATTTCTCCAGTCCCAGAACCGGATATAAAGTCACATACAGGGTTTCCTCCCTGAAGTGAGATAAAAATCTTACCCCCCACCCCACTCATTGAAGCAACATGCCAGAAACTCAGAACCGATGGTCCAGATTTAGGGGGAAGCTTATTATTCACGATAACTGCCTGGCAGCGCCATGAATGGGTAATGAGGACACCACTATCAAGAAGGGATCAAGCCCAAAGCCCTGGGATAGCTACGAAATACAGTACTGTGTTTACACACTGTAACCTCATCCCTCAGAAGAGAACGAAAAAGCGGGGCTTCTCCAGTGTAGCTTCAGCTGAGATTCCCTCTCTCCCAGCAACACCCTGGCCTGAGCTGGTCATCCCAGAAGCGAGGAAATGAGGCAAGAAGGAAAGAAAGACCAAAGCAACCAAAACACTGCAAAGTGAGCTTTAGTAAAACCAGACTGTTGACATTTTATGAACTTAATGGCGTAAAGAACATGCAGTAAAAATAATTTGCATTCTCTGATTGTATATGTTAGATCCCTAAATATCTTCATCATATAATTTCCCTAAAGATATCCTGATGGTGGATCTGTGTATGATTTACGTAAATGAGGCATTTGCATAAATTAAATTAACAAATATAAATACATGCTTATAAAATGCTGATACCACTTACTACTCTCATAAAAATAAATTATGAGGAATGACATATGATAGGCCATGTGGTTTCTGGGCAATCAGCGTGTGCCCCTGATGCATACTTGGTGCTTCGTTACCAGAAGAAGGGAGAAACTCCAACTCAAGCATTTCTGAAAGTGTGGTTCTCCCGGGGAATCTACAGAACAGACATTTGGAAGGAGATGTTGTCTAAAGCGACTGAAAACCCTAGTTCAGTGCAGCAACTAAGCGCACGGGCGTTGAAGACAGATGGCCTGAGTTTAATCCTGACTCTCCTGCTTACTCCCTGTGTAGTTTAGGACAAGTCACTTCATGCGTGCCTCAGCTTTCTCATCTGTAAACAGGGGATGGTACCAGTGCCTACCTCAAAAGGATGTTGTAAGGAGGAAATGAGTTACTATACATGGGAGGGCTTAGAATGCTGCCTGGCATATGGAAAGTACACAATCAACACTGGCTCTGTTAGTATCGTTATGCTAACACTCGGCATGTTGGAAGAATAAGTTCCCAAGGCTACATAGACCTTTGCTTCCTACCTTCTCTGGCTCTTGAGCAATGATGCTCAAATTCTCCTGGTCTTTGGAGTCACTGGATGAGAGAAGAAAAATTCCCAGGGATCATCCCTTTGACTGATATTCAAATCGGCTTGAATTGGGCTGCTTGGGTGACTCTCCAGGGTGGGTTCTCATCAGGCAACGGCAGATTTGTACTAGATCTAAGACACACCCCCAAATGATCAGCATTATATCAGGAAGCCCCAGTAGACTGGTGGACGTGGCTGATGGATTACACGGAAAGGACCATCACTAGTGGTGGGTGCCCTGCCTCCACCCGCAGTTCTGATCAGACCACGGATGGGATGAGACGAGCCAGGACAACTTAGTTCCATTTAGGTCCCCGTTCCTTGTGCCTATTCCAGCTCAGTCTCTGTCACAACAGCAACCACAGGTGCCACATTTTCAGCCAGCGGCCGCTAATGAGGTCTGCATCTGAAGCTGGCTAGTGAATCCCACAAGTTTCTCTACAAATGCAGCGGATTGTATCCATGAGTTACCACTTCCTCCCTCGCTCATACTCGTGGGAATGATTTAATGATTACTCCTTTGCAAGGAATTATTTTATTTTTCTTCTCTAAATGAAGCTGTATTTTATTTAATTTTTTAAAACTGATTCTCAGGGATCAAATTACTCAGTGTCTTTGATTGCTTTGGGGGTCACTGGAGGAAATAGTCTATTTTCCAGTGAAATCCAGATCTTTCCTATGAGCCTAGACCAAGCCAAATATATGTTTCTGTTCATTAGCCACTCTCTAAACCATAAAGCACCTTCAGAAGTTTATAAACTAACCCCCTCTCTCTCAAGGACTTTTCTCCCTGTTTGAGAAGACCGGTTCCCGCAGTGGCCTTGCTGGTGATTAGAGCAGGGCATGGTGCAGCCGTGCTGGGACCATAATCCCAGCTGTGGGGTCTGAGGGCACCGAAAAGCCCTCTGCCCTGGAATGATCACACCTGCTTTGCAATTTCGCCTCACACTGGGCCTGGCTGCACTATTCCGGAGGGCAGCGTATACGTTTCTGAGGTCAGAACGGTAATTACCATAATAGCAGCTATCAGTAATCCAGCCCCTTCTGCGGGTCAGACCACGTGCTTTACATATGCTGTCTCAGCCACCCTGAGAGTCAGCTTTGCAAATTTTGCAGTAGTAGTAGTGATGAGACCTCAGTGCTGGGATGTCAGGCTGAGGTCCCATCCCTGGTAACGCACCATTAACATAGATGGTAAAGTCCAACTCAGTGGGCCCACTGGTGTCCATTCACACTGGTCCTTAGTGTCTGGGAAGGGATCCTCACCATTTCCCATCCTCCCCAAGGCCATCCTGATATCCTGATGTCCTACCTGCCCTGTAATCTCCATCTGGCTCTTATCGAAGAACTGCAGCTCATCTGGCTGCTCTGGACCTCAGATCTTACATCTGTTGGGTGGGAAGAACTGAGTCCTGATCACATCTTCAGAGGGTTATTGTGTAGATCAAATGAGATGACAAGTGTGAGACACACCGGCACGAATGTTGGTTATTGGTGTTTTCTTTCCACCGGGACAGATATGCTCTCAGGCTTGAGTATCTGAGCAACTATTTATTGGAGACTTATACATTGGAAGAAAGTATCAAATGACTGAGACCTTGCTTGAATTCTAATTCTGGATTTCCAGCCCTAACCATTCTCTTAAGTGCCAGACTGACCTGCAAGCTGGAATGGCCCATGGATGAAACATTAGCAGTGAAGATTCATGTTGAAGGAGTACTGGCTGAAGTGGCCACTGGGGCCAAGTGGGGAGGATGGCAGCTCCCTCTTTCCCCTCCTCCAGTCCAGGACTGAGCCCATGGGCCTTCTCTGAAGATGTAAACCTCTTACTCATAGCACATGGAAGTCCCAGCCTAATAAGAAGCTTTAGGTGATTCCAAAAAAAGGTGCTAAGCTCTCATCAGAGCAGCATTTCTTAGTAAGTTGTCCACCAACCACCTACACAGTAGCAGAAGCCTAGGTCCACGAATCCAAATCTGAGAGTGGACCTGCGGATCTACATATAATAAGCTTCTTAGATGATTTGTTCGTTCTTAAGATTGAGAACCGCAGAGTGAGAATGACCCCCTCTGCTCTTTTTTTAATGTTTCATAATGAGCAGTGGTGATATTTTTACTAGGCATTTAAGGGAAAACGCAAAGGGTGTTTAAATTCATTTCTGCAGTTTGCGGCATAGATTGTGGGACTTGACTTGCGGGTATTAGGAAATCTAAGGGCTTTGAGAAAGGAGGCCCGTTATAAAAAATGAAATCTTCATGTCTACCGTTCTAATAATTTTGTTACCTTTGTTCCTGAGAGGAATTTTTCTCAGAGAAGCCCACAACGCTTACACTTATTCATTCATTTATTCACTTAGGACTTTTTTCATGTGGAGCAAGATGTAATCCCTGTCTTTAAAATAAGTTGAGATCTAGCAGAGAAGACAGATGACTAAGTGAAGAAAGGCAAGGCAGTATCCTGAGGACTGGCTCAGACTTTCCCTTTCAATTCCCTGCCATTTAGCCAAGCCATTCTAATTTTAATGTGGAACTGTGGAGGCGGGACTGCTTTTTAGCAATAATGGCTTGAAATAGATTCCTTCCATTTGTCTGACTCAACATAATGTTACAAACAGGGTCTGTACCTTATCCAAATAGTTTCGTTGAATTATTCAACGCCGGGCGTGCCAACCGTTTTGGCACCAGGCGCTCCATCTTAAAGCAGACCCTGTGTTTTGAAAATTACAATTATAACAGCGAAGCAGTAAGAGAACTACAGGCGGATGGGGGTACTGGGTGTGTGGCTGAATTGAGAATGAGAGATGAAGACTCCTGTAAGAACTCAGAGGGTTAGATTGACATATATAAACTAATATGTATAAAATGGATAACTAATAAGAACCTGCTGTATAAAAAAATAAAGTAAAAAGAAAAAAGAAAAGAATTCAGAGGCTTAGGAGCAGGAAGGAAAGAGAAATCTAATGGAAGGCAGGGAAAAAAAAAAAAAAAAAAACTAGAGCAGGTAAAACGGTAGGGGAGGGTGGAGATAATGAGAGGTGTAGAAAGTGGTTCTTAAAGGTGAGCCAAGCCGGTGACCCCACAGGTAGGGCTTGTTCCTCCTGCCACCCCTCCCCCACCCCTCATTGTGGTCCATCCCCGAGTTCCCAGAGTCTGTCCGTGACAATGACAGCAGTTGTCAGCAAAGCTGAACCGGGATGGTGCCGATTCCCCCTTTCCTCTCCCTGTGACATCCATCAGAAAGGACTAGCTTTTGAGCACTGAGAGAGGGGGGAAAATAAGCAGAAGTAATTTATTCGGGATCTTTGAGAAGATAATAGCCAATTATTTGTTTATAACACTGGTTAAATTTTCATTAGACAGATTAATGGAATATCACGTACTGTCAACATTGGACTGAGGGGTGGTCTGTAAGAGATAAACGGGCAAACAGGCTCTGTGTCTCTCTGAGTAAATTAGTTTTTGCTTTCCTGTTTTTCATATGAAAATGGGAAAGGTGGGCAAGGTGGTGCATTTTAAAACAGGTCTGGAGATGGGCCAAACTGGTTAAATATGAAAGCAATCCTGGTAATAAATACATTATAATAACTTAGCATCATGGCCATAATTTTGATTTCATGAAAGTCTGGGATAATGTCGATTTTTAACCTGCTCTCTTAATACACATTTTCTCTCCCTGAACTCAAACGCTGCTTGCTGTGAGGTGAAAGCATATTACTTGGGGGGCCTGATTTGTCTGTATAACGCGCTCAGCATTACAGCTGGTAAGTGCAAGAGGCACCGGCTCTCTCGAGTTCCCGCATTGTCATCTGAGTGCTGTTATCAGGATCAGAATTCCCTGGGGTTCCACAAGCAGGGAGAGTTGCTTATCACTGTGCAAGTAGACTGAGAGGTACACACTTAATGGATTATTTGATGCTGACTCTCTGGTCAGGGTTGAAGTCCTAGATGGGTTGGCTTCTCAGTCTTGACATTACCCCATGTAAGAATCAGTGGATCCAACTTTAGAATCAAAAATTCTCTTGGCAGGGCTTCCCTGGTGGCACAGTGGTTGAGAGTCCGCCTGCCGATGTTCTTGGAAAATTGGAATTCACACACACACACACACACACACACACACACACACACACGCACATACTGAATTAGGCCATTTCATAACAATTGATATTCTGTAGTTTAAAAAAAGTAATTGGCAATTAAATTTTTCAGTTTAATTAGCATTGGAGAGTCATTTAAGTTCTCATATATAGAATGCAAGTAAGAATTTTCATTTGCAGCTCAACTCTGGATTTTAAAATAATGTCATTACTTAGAAGGAAGACGATAGAATGTAATTTTTTTCTTAAAAAAAATAAGAGAGGGCGGAAAGGAAAGTTATAGGAAGAGAAGGAAGGAAGGAAGGAAGGGATGGGGAAATAAAACGATGAGAGGGAGGGAGAAAAGAGCATTTGCAGTGCTGTGGAAAATTGACTAAATGAGACCTACTGTTCTTTTTGTAAAATGCCCTAATTTGCAGCAAGTTTGTCCAATAAAACTTCTTTCAGAAAGTTAAGGCACTACTGAGAGTTTCTGCAAACCATTTTACTGGTCTATAGGTTGACTTCTCTTCGAAGTAATTCTATGCCGCAAACGAAGTCCCAGCATGAACTGGTTATATAAATACATTTGTTTCTAAAAAAAAGAAAATGGACGTAGCCTTCCCTGCCAAAGACGCGTCACTACATCTGGTCAAATGGGCCTCTGAGAGGCCCATTTCCAAGGTGCTGTGACTGGGCTGTCCTTACTGCCCATGACTGGGGTGGGGGGGGAGGGGAGTGCTGGAGGGTGCTGGGGGATAGCGGGGTGGAGAAGATGGAGGTCAAGGGCTGCCTGCTCTTTTTTCCCTTCTTCTGTCTCATGCTTCTCTGCATCTTCACAGCAATAACAGAGGGGGTGCTAGATGAGCAGTAACCAGGCTGAACGGAGAGCTGGGGTATCTTGTGTGCTTGGGTAACTGGGGACCTCTAGGGAATGTTGAGGCTCCCACCCATCCTTCTAGGCCATCTGAGCCCTTCCTTAGCCGTGGATTCCTTCTCCAAGAACAGCAAGGGCATGTGCATTGGTGGTGGGTAAAGTGCTCTGAGATGGGGCGAGGTATGGATTGAAGGTCACGTTTGTGTGCAGACTCTGAAGTGGCTGCGGCCCTTTCATGGCTGCTGGCCAGGATAATGGCCTTTCAAAGTCCTTGGAGACACTGATTTCTTTAACATCCAGCATGGACATATTGCCTATGAACCTCCTCAAGGCAGCATCTCGGACACAAATGCTTCCACAGCTGGGCAACTTCAGGCAGGAATATTACAGCCTTCAGGAGGAGTTCCCTTGGGGGAAGGTGGGGAGGGGACCATTTCAGTCTCTGGGCGCTTAGTACAAGCGTAGGACAGCTGCCTTTTGTTGATACAGCACCCTTGAACCTCAGTTCTCAAGGTGAGCTCTGCAAGAGGTCCTATAGGAAGGCCCTTTTGATTATTCAAGAACTAAAACCCCTTTGGCTGGAGGATCCAGAGATACCCACCAAATGTAGAACTTGGCATTACTTTGACTAGTGTTAAAGGAGTAGTTGCAGGGAAGAGGGCAGTGCTGGATTTCCCTAATTTGAAATATGAAAGATATTCTCTGGGCTATTACATCCTTTTAGTGAAGGCAATTCACATTCTTTTGGTGGTTTATCCTACTTATAATGATCAAATCGTAGAGTCAGAACTTCTAATGCAAACCACTTTTACAGCTGTAATTGGATCTAAGGCCTATGCAACCACCAAGTGGCCTAAGACTCCCTGGCAATGTTCAATCAGGATATGATATCGCTTATGAAAGTGATCTCTTACTGTTGATACTTCTCCCGAGAGCAGCACAAATTAGAGACATACTTGAGTGATTCGGAGACCTCGCCAACAGACAGCATGAGAGCGGACCCCTGTTAAAGTGGGGATTCTCAAACATGGCATGATGCACATTTCATTGTGGTCATTTAATGGAAACCCTATGAAAGTCTTCTGCTGGGTCTGGGGGTAAAAGAGTTCTAACATTTAGGGAACCACATGAAATGTGCTTCTTAAGAAAATTCAAGAACTGATAATGCTAACAACATCTGAAAGAAGACTTTGGGGGACTCTGGGATACTTGGTCACAAAGTGAAAACACATGGACTTCCCCATTGCTCAAAGCCCACACACACACACACACACACACACACACACACACACACACTCCACACCCAGGGGTTGGCAGATGATCTCTGAAGGAGCAGAGGTCTGAGTCCTTTCCAGGGATGGTTTCAGCTCCTAAATGCCGACCTAAGTAGCAGGCATGAATGTCGGTCCACAAATTCGAGCGTGCAAAGAAACGTAATTATAATATTGACTGTCTTCGTATTTCGTATACTTTAAGTATACATCTTATGGCTTCTAGATTCATCATAATTTCTCACTATAGCACACTTCTGACTTGCCTGTGCCCTCCCTCATCTCTGGAGCTTGGTGTCCCCACTTGGATGAGTCTGCGGGTTACTGGGGGCCCAGCCATTGCCATTAAGAAGCCTCTGCTCACAGGGATGGCTCTGGGGGTGTGTGGCCTGGTGAGTTGGAACGACTTCCTTGACACTTGAAGAGTGGCAGTGTACCATTTCCAGTTCTCCCGATGTGTCTCTGAGCATGGCCATGCAGAGGGCCTTGAGGAATCTTGATGATTACGCAAACGAGCCCTACAGCTTTGATGGAGCCCCTGCAACACAACGATGAATAAAGGACACTGACTTTTGCTTGACGCCTATAAGGTGACACATGTGCCCTAGGAGCTCACATGTGGTCCCTCATTTAGCCTCACAGAATCCCTGTGCATGAGGAATCGTTTAGTCTTCTTTTATCTCATGTATTCCCTACTACTGTGTGTCTACATGTCAACCTCGTGGTCCCCTTCGCTCACAGAGCTAGGCAGACAAGTGCTGGGAGAGGCAGGAGCAAGGGTGCTGGGGAAGAACCTAGAAGGGCTATTGGGTCAGAAAAGGATTCTGGGTGGAAATGGCATTATTCTTCCCACTCCCATTCTTATCTGTGGCTAAGAGAAGTTAAGTAGCATGTCCAGGGGCACAGATCTCAGAAGGCTGCAGCAGAAAGTAAAAAGCTCCCCGGAGTGGTCTCTGCTGATCCCTTCCACGTGTATCTCCTAACTCCTAGAAAGAGCCATCCTGTTCCAGCCTGTTCCAATCCATTGACGGGGTCCAGGGCCGGGACCCAGGGAGGAGAAGGAGGTTTCAGGAGGGGAGAAAACAAGGCCTTGTTGAGGCGAGGTAGCCAAAGGAAGGACCAAAGTAGGGATGGAGCCCCAAAGCTTTAGAGACTCCGTCCTCTCTCATTGCAAAACTCAGAAAGAGGCTGAGACTCCTGAGAGCTGATTGTTGGAACCGAAGTTCCACGTGACACCTTGCAGGAATGATGATGGCAAATCCTCTATACACTTTAGAACTGGACCTGGAAAAAGGGAAGGGCTAGTTTTAACTCGGATCAGCCTACACATGTGCACTCTGCTTTGCTTTTATATTTTCTGATTTTCGGAATACTACAGTGCTCATTGGAAAAGTGTCAAGCAACTCTTTGGTGTGGAGTCACCCAGATTCTCGTATATATATAATGCCTTGGGCAATAGAGCAGAAAACCTGACCTACGTATATTTCAAACCACGTCATCTGAATCACAGAAAGCACGGACCTGCCAGTCTCAACACCCACAGGTGATGTCATGGAGACGATAATCTCCAAATCGCCTCTAATCCTATAATGGCTTCCAAACCACGTATTACGCCACACGTGACAGCCAAATTACTAATATCACCATTTTCCTGTATGCAGAGGACAGCTAGCTTTCCGGTCCTACGATTAGGTGAACGCACAGCTACAAATTAACTGGCAGTTTCAGTACAATACGAGGAACTGCAGTTCTTATTATATCCCAAAGAAAACCATAACCAAGCAGCTATAGTCACAGCTGAGTGTCATCCAAGCCTGTTCGTCGGTCAGCAAGGCAGACGTGTCTCCAGGGCCCCTGGCTGTTCTCTGAAGTAAGAAATCCCTTCGTGGTGCCTCAGTTTGTGAAGAGGCTAACACAGACCCACGGGCATCAGAACTGCAAGGTGCAACTAGAGAAGACAAGACTTCCCGCAGCAAGTTTTCCCAACTCTGATTATTAGAATAAAGAAAGGGGAGGGGCATCTACAATTTGGGTCATTTTCAGAACAAGGACTATGTGGTTATTCTCTGATGGGCCTTATAGATCATCTAGTCTAGCCAAGTCCCAGAGAGGAGGGAAGGCTCACATGTGTCCAGGCAGAGCTCAGCCCCAACCCATGACTCTGACTTACAGCACCAACCAGGAGGCTGCCAAACAGGTTGAGAGCCAGCAACCAGATTTTGAAAAGAAAGGAAAGGATCCTCAGTAGGGGAATAGCTCCTCCAACCCTTCTCCATCCCCAGTGAGCATCCACCTAGCTTTTCCCAACCTCTCCTTGGTCTACCTGTTAGAATGAATAACATCCCAACCAATGCTCCAACATACTCTTCCTTTACGCTTCATGGTTGTCCAACCACTCTCCACTTTTCACCTGCATCTTGTGTCACCTTTTGTGGCTCTTCCATGAAATCTTCCCCTTTGTCATCCCCAAGCAGGTCTATTCATTCCTTCCGTGCCCCTACTCAGCCCTAAATATGGCACCTTCCACACATTACACTCCAAAAATATCTGTAAAAGATGGTCAGCTCCCTAGTACCAGGGGCTGTCTTTTATTTCCTTTTATGTTCCTACAATCTCTGGCACATGGGAGGCACTCAGTAAATATCTGTTGAATGAAGGAAAGGTTGACTCTGAGAATGAATAGATAGATAGATGATAGACACGTAAGCAAAGGAACTGTTCTCACATTCCTGGTCTGATTCGAAGTCTAGTAGAAGCAACTGTCTTTTCACAACCACCTAGTCTAGAACTTTCTTTTTCTGAAAAGAATATCGTGAGCAGGACGTAGGACATAAGACTGTGTATCCACTCTTCAGACTTCCGGCATGTTCTTCTCCCTTAGAAAAATACGGTGGCCCTCTGGCTGCAGTAAGGAGCTCTGTTCTTTGCATAGTGGATGGATAAAAATAGATTTAAACTAGAGATGGATAGCCCCAGATGGATGTGGTTGGTTGGGGTGTGGAAGAACATCTTGAACTATTTTTCAAACATTTCAGTTTCGGCAAAAACCAAAACATGTTTTGCCAATCACTTTCCCTTAATTTTAAAACCCATGGATTTCAAAGGAAATTTAATCTGAATGTTTCTACTTCATTTACCCCATCTCTTCAAACTGTTCTCCTGAAAAAGTGAACTGATGTCCTAGAAGTTTAAAGGACCCTTTTATAGTTTGCTGGTTTCTTTTAAAGAACAAACCACTTCACAATTTAGGAGGGAATCAAAACTCCTAAATCTTGAAATAAAAGAAAAAAAACATAGTGCAAATTGGTTGAAGTTTGGATCTAGGAAGTGGACAACATGTTTCCCATGCTAAAACAAAGAAGAAATGGCTACAGTTAAAAATTAAGGGAAATATAATTGTTTAAAAAGTGGATGAGTTCTACATGATCAATGGACAAAAATAAAACTAGAGATCATTAAAGATATTGATTCATCTGTAATAGAGGTTCATTTGTTCACTTTGGTTTGTTGGTGATCGAGTCTGAGTGTGTGTTGTCAGTAACTCTTTAATCATACGTGCACATGATCATGGCAGAAATTTTGTGATGAAGCTTTAAAAGGTAGGAAATGGCAAAATGGTGGGTAAACAGCTCCCTCTAAGCTCCTTGTAAGGTGTCAATTACCCTCCTGCCCATTATTCCATAACCCACTCCTTAGCGACACTTGGGTGGGATTTGTCAACAATTTGCTTCCTGGTGTGTTTACGCAGGGGCAGACATCCCTGCAGACCTTACCTGACATCCTTTTGTTCCACCAGATCCTTCCACTGTGTAAGTTCCAAGCCAGGAATAGCTTGGGCCCTTGGGGACATGTATCTAATTCATCGGAGTCACTAGGGACAATTAGTGCACAGCAGAAATCCAGTCAACACCCTTGTTCCCAATAGTTAATATACTGTTTGACACCACTGTGGCCAACAGAAGAATTAGTCCATCTCTCACAGACCACCCACGCTACTAATAGCTAATAACTAACACATGGGGAGCCCATAGCTACTGATATCCTTGGGGTCAGTGGTTCATTGTGTTTTTATTTCTTTTTTTCCCCCTCTTTATTAGCATTTACTCATTCAATTAGCAATTGTTGAGTGCCCATTGAATGCTGGGTGCTGTGCTGGGCATTTTGGAAGAGACACAAAGATGAGGGAACCATAGCCACTGCTATCAGGAAGCACACAGGCTCTAAGAATTAACTGTCATATTGGTGTGTCCCTTCATGCACTGCTGTGGTCAATGCAATTCGTATTAAGGAGGGTACCTTTTATTTATTAAAAAAATTTTTTTTATTGTGGTAAAAGTCACATAATGTAAAACATACTATTTTAACCATATTTCACTGTACAGTTCAGTGTCACTAAGGACACTCACATTGCTGTGCGACTCTCACCATCATCCACCTCCCAAATGTTTCACCTTCCTAAACTGAAACTCTGTCCCCATTAAACACTAATTCCCCATTCCCCCTCCCCTCCCCCCAACCCCTCGGCCCCTGGCATCTACCAATGTACTTTCTGACTCCATGCATTTGGCTATTCTAGGTAACTTGTATAAGTGGAATCAAATAGTATTTGTACCTAATGTATATTGGAATGCATTTTTAAGGTTAACTTAATCTATGCTCTGCAAACAGCTTGTACCTTCTTTTCTTTCCCCTGTGCTATACAGTAGGCCCTCACCAGCCATCTATCTCCCCGCTTGGTGTCCATACGTTTGTTCTCTACACCTGTGTCTCTATTTCTGCTTTGCAAATAGGTTCATCTGTTCTTTTTTTTTTTTTTTTTGGTAAATCAGGCACTTGCACATTTGGAGAGAAACCCAAATGGGGAGATGATTCTGCCTCCTAAAGGAGTGAAATATTCAGCTGGCCTCCCAGAATCAATCAACATTGACACATTCGTGCAAAGAGAAAGCCTCAGCAACAGATACGTGGCATAGACTTACTTGGGGGTAAAATGAAAAACTGGAGACAACACTTGAATACGTTCTGAAATACCATGGGAGGACTGGCAATATGAAACAGGCCAATAAGGAAAAACATGAATCATAGACTCCTAAAAAGGCTGACTGAGGATACCTCCAAATGAGAACTGATCATAGAACTTTACCCATCAATCGGTGCATCTGTCTTTAGACCAGAAGTCTTTGACTTCTAAGGACTTGCCAATCCCGGTCCCGCCACATTAACTTGCCTCCCAAACAAAGATTCCAAGAACCACACGTTTTTAATTATACAAAGTAAAGGTTGATGAATGATTCATACAACTAATCTAAACTTGGGCCAGGTTAAAATAATACTGTGTAATAACTTATATTTATTTAGCTCATAAGAGCACTTTTCTCCAGAGCTCAAAGTGGTTTTCAGATACTATCTCGTCTCTTCTCATAACATCCTTGTGAAATAGACATGGTAAGGGTGTCCTCACCTTCCTTCCATGGACAAGGCAATATAGGGTCAGAAAATTTTAGACCCAAGTCCAAGATCACAGAGGATGGCAGACTAAAATCCACGAGTATATCTGTACTTAGAAGAGATGTCATCTCACAAATCTGAAAATGAAGGGACAGTGGCATTGACAAAACGGGCTTCCTTCATGATGACAAATGACCACATTAATGGTGGAAGTTGGGATAGTGACAGCTCTAGGCTATAATACTCCCTTCTTCTTGGTGGCTTTTGGGGGCATCGGAGGTACTTAGGGGTTTGAGGAACTTAAGACATAAATTCTGAGTCAGACTCATGGTCCATCATCTCCAAGATTCATCCTCTAGACTAGGTTGTGAATCAGCATGGCCGTTGCAGGGACATAAGTGTCCTACCAAGCTCCCTCCTTAACAAATGACTGTGCCACTGTCTGTACCTCTGCTCAGGGGCCCTCTCTCAGGTCCTGGAAGAGAGGGGTCTTGCCCACTTCAGGCAGGCTGGAAATGACTGCGTATTAACTTGGATGGAGTTGGGTGTGAATGTCTGAGCTTCTCATCCTTTGAGTGGAATATCTGAGGAGGGACCCTAACATTTCCCAGAGTCTCCCCAGGGGATTAAGCTTCAGGCACCCACATCTCTGTCTCATTTCCCAGCAAACAACTTGCCCAGGATACTCGTGTCAGGACCTGCTTCTGGGGGAACTCAAGCCATGACAACTCTCTTCCCGATCATCATGCTGGACGTCCTGGTGGCTCATCATGGAGCCATGTCCATGGACCATGTCTCCGTAACAGCCTATATCCATCCCTCTCCGAGGGTGGCAGCTCCCCAAGCTCCCTACACACCTTGGGAAGAAAAACGCGCTGAGTCTGGAGCAGGACTTGAGCAAAGAGGAATAAAAGTAGACGTGTGCTCCGAAAACCTGAAAATCATCTCAGGCTCTTTTTTTAATGTCTGGTCAGGACGATATCAGGAAGTTAGAAATGAGTAGACTTTTGAAACCCATACTCTCATTCTTTAATGTACTTTAGATGAGTTTTTTACTCCACCTATTGTATAGCCAATGGCACATGTAAGAAGTGCAATACTGTTTGCATTTACTTTCTTGGTTATGTCAACCATATGTGATACATTTACATCTAGTCAGTAAGTGTGGTGAGTATACTTGCCCCCTAGTGGCTTAGTAGGTATTTGCAGAATGTAAATTCACTTCATTCGTTCATTCACTTAGTGCATCAGTCACTCTATCAGTCAGTCAAGTAATGAGACAGCCCCTATTTTGTTCTGGACATAGTGCTAGGAGCTGGTGAAATAAACAGCCGCAGCCTCACAGAGCTTATAGTTTTGTGAGGGAACTAGATATGAAAGCAAATTAATGCTAATAATCAAGTAATTGAAAATTGTGAGCATACTTATGAGGGAAAGCAATGTGGTGTGGAAAAAAGCAGGACATGTTTAATCTGCAGTGAGACAACCATCAGAGAAAGCCTCGCTAAGTGATATTTCAGCTGAAATCTCAAGGGTGAACAGTCAGGCAAAATGTGGGGAAGGGCAATCTTAGCAGAGAGAACAGCATATGCAGAAGTCCTGAGAAGGGAAAGAGCTTGAAACAAATTTTCAGAGGAAGTATAGCCTTGTGATTCAGGGCGTACAGTACAGATCCTGGCGGGCTGGGGTCCCAAAAGTCCTACCCCTGTTGTTAGCTCTGTGACCCTGGACAAGAAACTTAACTTCTCTGGGCCTCATTTGTGAAATGGGGATTGCAATAATAGTAAGAATCTGGAGGTGCCCAGCACTTCACAAGGATGCAAAAATGTTTTGGTTACTCATCAGAGCACATGGGCTGATTTGGCTGGCATAGAACTGGCCAAGTCTTAGGAGCTCGATTCCAACACACACACACACACACACACACACACTTGTCTCAATGCTTCATTCAAGATTCAAGGTGCTTTAGAACCTCCTTCCTCAGAGTGTGGCCCGAGGACCAATAGCCTCAGCATCACCTGGGAGCTTGTTAGAAACACTGAACCTCAGGTCGCACCCTAGATCTCCTGAATCAGAATCCACGTATGAGACCCTGGGTGAATCTTCCACACATTCAAGTTTGAGAAGTGCTGCTTTAGAGGCCTTGAATGCCATGGTGGCTCAAGGTCAAAATATCAACAGAACATGGCATTACGGAAAGTGCTACCAGGATACATCTCTTTCCTATTTTGACCTTGACGCTGTCCCTTTGAGTAAACACTTGGAGTCTCAGTTCCAAAGGAGAAAAGATTCTCCTCCCTTTTATACAGGGATTGGAAGGCTGGGGACACGCATTCAGTTGGAAGATTTGAGCCCTGAATTGTAGAGTGGGTTAGGGGAAGATGGTGATGTAGGGAAAGAGAGAAAGGGAGAAGGAATAGAGCTTTTCTTTTCTACAACCCCCAATTTTTACCCCATCTCTCTCTAAAAATGTTTTTATAAAAAAGTGACTGATGGGTCTCCTATCTCTCATCTTTGGTCATCTTTTGGTCACCACCAAAATGAGAGTTTTTCCTACTCTCACCCATCCAAAACTTGTGATTGACATCCCTGTGTTGAAATGTAATCATATGTTTGTGTCACTAAGAAAAATACAAATATTGATAAAGGATGGTAAGCATGTGGAAAAGCAATACTGCCATATGGAACAGACTGAAAAGTATAACTTTATTTTTTTAAAAAACACCAGATTTTTAAATCTATATTTTATAAATAATCCACGACTTTGGGATGCTTCTGATACTATTTACAACACAGAGAACAAAACACAAAGGCTTATAAGCTGCTCGTATTACCTGAACATCAAGCAAGAGTTTTTAGCACGATTTCCTTCTTAAATGTACAATTTAGATTTTGTCACATTTGTAATTACTTTGAACATTTCACACACACAACACAAAAGATTCTGACGTGACATCTCCTTTGATAGCCTATTATGTTCAACGTGAATTCTAAATCCAATCTTGTTACCAAATAATATCGCACATTAGAGGTTTTCATAGTTTATTTGCAAAATAAATAAATAAGCCCACAGTAATCTCAAATGGAAACAAATCAAGGATGCATTCCTAATAAATTTGCATTATGTTTGATCATTTTAGTGATAAGATTTACGTACCCTAACTAGAGAGAATTGGCTGAAAAATAAGTTAGCAGTTGGACAGGCCAGTCTCTTCTTCCGTTTTTTAAGCTCATGTTTTTTTTTGTTGTTGTTGGTACACGGGCCTCTCACTGCTGTGGCCTCTCCCGTTGCGGAGCAACAGGCTCTGGACGCGCAGGCTCAGCGGCCATGGCTCACGGGCCCAGCCACTCCGCGGCACGTGGGATCTTCTCGGACCGGGGCACGAACCCGTGTCCCCTGCATCGGCAGGCGGACTCTCAACCACTGCGCCACCAGGGACGCCCAAGGCTGAAGTCTTTTGAGGGCAGTGCAAAGGATGTGTGTGTGGGGTGGGGTCCTGAAGGTTAAGAATTCATTCCTTCATTTAAACATACATCACCATTCAGTTTAGGGGATTGAAGGAAAAAGTGGGAACTCTACTAAAACCTAAAATATAGTCTATACAATGTTTTAAGAAACTTAAAGACATGATACACAGATATTAAGCAATTTGCTCTGAAGTCACACCATCCCATTCACAGGACCACCTTTCTCAATGCTCATTTCTAAAGAAGAGTAGCAGTTCTGTGAGTATGCCTGTAGCTCTTCAAGGAACAGAAGCACATTCATCTTTGTTCTTTCACATCTGGCTCTACGTGAGTGCTCAGTGGATGTTTGTTGAATGAATGAATAACTGAAAGGATGGATGCGTGCAAGGATAGAAGGAAAGAAGAATGGATGGCTAGATACTATCTCTCCAATTATATTTGAATTATGAAAGAGAAGAGGGAAGGGGAAATAAAGTAGGATATTTTTTTAGATTTTTTTTTTTTTTTTTTTTTTTGGTGAGGAAAAGTATAGCATTTATGGCAAGGCACCCAACCTGGGGCCAAGCAAGGAAAACAGGCAGCTCACGCTCAGAAGACCAGAACTCCCAGATGGCTTTCAGGGAAGGGTTTTTAAAGGCAGCATTAGGGACTTCCCTGGCAGTGCAGGGGGTGTGGGTTCGATCCCTGGTTGGGGAGCTAAGATCCCACACACCTCGTGGCCAAAAAAACAAACAAAAACAAAACAAAACATAGAACAGAAGCAATATCGTAACAAATTCAATAAAGACTTTAATAATGGTCCACATCAAAAAAATCTTTAAAAAATAAATAAAGGCAACATTAGGGGTGAGGTTGCAGGGTGTGCAATCAGCTTGTGAATATCCTTCTGATTGGTTGATGGTGAAGTAACAGGATGATGTTTCAGGAATCTCAATTATCAACCTTTCTGGTTCCAACTGGTCTGGAGACTACATGTTGGTGATCAGCATACAGTTAACTTCTTCCACCTATAGACTGTATTTTTTAAAATTTCATGTAACAGAAAGTCAATTCAAACTAGCCAGGATGGGGTGGGAATTATGGGTCACGTAACTTCAGGTAGGGCTGGATCAAGATGCTAGAATGACATCCTTGGGGCTTTGTGGGGGTTTTCGCTATTTTTCTTTCTTGCCTCTGTTTCCCTCCATTGTGGCTTCACTCTCAGGCAACTTTGGGTTTACGCAGTCTTTGCAGCCCTTGCTTTCAAAAGGGGAAAGACCATCTTGCTCTTGGTTCCAATCTCTTTCCCTGACTCCATTCCTCACTCCATTCCATGCTGGGCACACACACAGATACACCTTAGACGTGTGTCATGATGTTTGGAGAAGAGTATGAAAGCCTGAACTCATGGGAAATAACCTGAAGAGATAATTTTAAAATCTGCTTAGTGGGCCTTCCCTGGTGGCGCAGTGGTTGAGAGTCCTCCTGCCGATGCAGGGGACACGGGTTCGTGCCCCGCTCTGGGAAGATCCCACATGCCACAAAGCGGCTGGGCCCACGAGCCATAGCCACTGAGCCTGCGCGTCCAGAGCCTGTGCTCCGCAATGGGAGAGGCCACAACAGTGAGAGGCCCGTGTACCGCAAAAAAAAAAAAAAAAAATCTGTTTAGCAATCAGAATATAGGATTCTCTTGTGTAATAAAAGAGAAATTTTTATCTCAAGAACCTTAACTATAATTTCACATTGTTATCCCCATTTTAGAGAAATAACATTTTAATGGCAGTTGAAGCACAGAAAGCCTAAGTAACTTACTTGCCTAAGGTCACACAACTGATATCTGGTAGAGCTGAGATGCAAACCTGGGGAGGTCTGTCAGCAAAGCCAAAGTTCATAGCATTTCTGCCCAGCTGCTAAGCTTATTAGGAAATAATAATCTCCCTCCGTAGAAATGGGAGTAATAATAGCACCTACTTCTAGGGTTGTTGGGAGGATTTTATGTATTAATACATAGAAAGTGCTAACAACAGTGCCTAGCACACAGTAAACACTCAGTAAATGCTCTTGAGTCTTTCTGAGCCGGAGGTCGGGGAGGGCTGGAGGAGAGGGAGGGAAACCAAGACTTAGTCAACTGTTCTAGGTAGTATGGCTCTAGCTTACTGATAGTAGACTACGTTGAATTGACAAATGTCTAACTTTCCTCCACACGGCTTAATTCTGCACGTGTTTAGGGAAGTTTTGGCATTTATGATTTTTCACCTGGAGACCGAGCCTCTGCGAGCAGGCTCCCATAATTGGGGATTGCCATTTCCAGCCAATCACAGCGGTGATCTACCCTGCAGCTGAGTGTAATTTTAATTCTGTTATGGAAATTGTCTGTTTCATGCAATAGAATTCCAAATGTTTTACTTTTTAATTTAAAAACTACAGAAAATAAACCTGTAGGCTTCTTAAGGAGAACTTCAGATGCCAAAAGAATGCAGAGCATTTGAACTTTGGGCAAGTGATAGCATCTTAAACTGAGATTCCTCCTGTACGCACTGTAGTCTCTTTCCCGGCCTCAAGGAACGTGCCTGAGGGACTTACACCTGTCCTTTCTGTCTGGTGAGAAACCTGCTCGATAGCAGGCAGTTAAATACCCAAGCGATACACAGCCACCACTAAAGCAAAACTTCACCAAACTCCTGATTTCTCCTTCCACGAGAGAATGTATTTCTAATGTCACAAGTATCCTACTATAAATGATACATTCATTCCTGAGATGGACATAGGGGTCCCTAGCAATGCAAGGATTACTAAAAACTTTGGGGCATATTTCTAAAGAGGGACACAGCTGTTAACTGACATTGACATGTATTAGCAAAAAGGCCAAAGCAGGTGTCTTGCTTTGCCGATTCAGCACAAAGAAGGGGCTCTAAGCATTATGATAACAGGGCCATTCATGTTGCTATAGGCTATAGTTGTGTGCTCCCACTTCCATAATAAACCTATTTTCAGGGGCTTATAATTCAACCGTAAAAATATGCTCCGTGCTGAAACTCAGCAGAACAAAATCTCAGGCTCTGAGCAAGTATCCCTCCCTGACTTAAAATGTTTTTTACATATGTGTTTTCGTTGGGGTTTAAATTTACAAAGTGCCAAAAATATTAGGGATTTGAACAGCTATTTTTCTTTAGTTGGTATCTAGAGACAACTAATCCATTCCTATTGTAAAGGAAGCTCCAGGTTTTTTTTTTTTTATCAGTTTTGCCTGAAAGGTTGTCAAGTTGGAAAGAAGTTAAACACCAATCTGAAATGAATTAGAGAGCATTAGACAATAATTAAACTGAAATTAGGGCATCATTTATTCATCAAGTCACCACCAAGAAAAGAATCCAATCCTCGTAGATACCTTTAAAATATTTAGGTATCTTAAACACCTTTGCAAGCCTGGAGAGAATGATGGGATTGTTTCTGCTCGGAGGGGTTTGCTGATGACAGCGACTGAATTTTAAATGCCGCTGAGCCCTGGGGAGGGGAGTGAAGCTTCACTCTAAAAGCTGCCTTCCACTTGTGCTGATAATTGGAAGTGATGGCCAATCGCAGGAAAACTCTCCCATCTCCGTAGGATGGCCTTGGTCCCAGAGTCCCCAGAGTCATGTGGGGCAAAATCAGCAGGTTGGTGACATATCCCTTTATCTTCCTCCTAAGAAGTTACTGCCACAGGTAACTGGGGCTTGTCTCACTGCAGTGCTCTGAGAAACCATGTCGAATGTGTCTCAGAATAGTCTCTCCAAAGAAGGGAAGACTGGGCCATTCATCCATTCAGAGAATTAACTTCCCTACCTTTCTAGACTCCTAGGGCTTTTAGTGTTGAACGTCTCAAATCCTGAAACCTCTCAATTGCAAAAAAAACTGGGAAGCTTGGCCACCCTAGTGATGGAGGAACCAACAGCATCTGCTAAAGGGGGAGTGGAGACCCAGGGCCATGCTCCAGGACCATAGACACTTCTGAAACTGTTCTCTAATAAGGATGTGTTCGTTTAGCTGCCGGGCTTTTTGTGAGCTGGGGCCAGCACTGAATTGCTAGGACATAAGGTAATTCCACTGAGGTAGGTGAGGGAGTTTTCTCCTTCTTTGCTCTCCCCACTGTGGCACTCAACCTCTAATCTAAATGAATGCCTAACAGATACTAAGGACTATCGATTTGGAAGCAAAGCAAACTTCACCTTGCCCACATGTTTCCATTGGTCCTGCCCCCATCTCTCCACGGGACTCAACCACTTCTCTCCTGATACCCCGCACCCCCCATCCAAAGGCCTCAAGCTGCCACGAGGGCTCACACTGATCCCTGCCCTGTCCCCTAGTCTGCACGCTCATCTTGCAACTCAGTCACCTTGTCTTTGCAGCCTTCCCGACTTGACCCCTCTGGAAGAACTGACTGCCACTGTCCCGTCTAGATTTCCATCCGATCAATGTATATGAGGACAAATGCAGATCAGTGAAGGATAAGGACAAGGGCACAGGTATAATTCTGGAGCCCAAGGGGCCTCCCTGCAACCTGCATTCTAGAAATCCTGGGGCATTCTCGAAACTGTGGGCTCTCCCTCCCCAGAGCCTCAGAGAGCTGGAGGAGGACCTGCAGGGCTTCCCAAAACCCTTCTTTTTTCAAATGGAGAAACTGAGGCTCAGGAGAAAAGTGACTTGCCTTCAGCTTGCAGCCAGCGAAGGAGGCAGGACCACTCCCTATCTGACCACAGTGCCCTATTTCTTTCCCCCAAATGATGCTGAATCCCAGAGAAACTCTGGATTCAAGAGGACTTAAATCATCTGAGACCCGTGACTCCAAGTGTGGTTCCCGGACCAGCAGGTTGGACTTCACCTGGAGACTGTCAGGAAAGCCAGACTCTCAGGTCCACCCCAGCCCCACTGGGTCAGAATCTGCATTTCAACAGCATGCACAGGTGGCTCACGTGCAAGGAAATTTTGAGAAACACTTGTCTGCTGGGGCTCTCGAGCACTGATCTAGCCCCTGGGTGATTCCAATCAGCTAGAGAGCTTTAAAGAATAAAGACGCCTGAGTTTCATCCCGGGAGCACGCAGCCAGTAAATAGGAATGGCTTTAACCATTTAATGGCTCTCCAGGCGATTCTGTGTACAGCAAAGTTAGAGAACTACTGGTTTGGTCCATCATGTCCACCAAGGGCCCTTCAAGCTTCTGCTTGAATCATGCCAATGGCAACCTCATCACCCTGAGGACATCCTCGTCTGTCTTTGGACACTTAGACAATCTCCCTGAAAAAGCAGAATGGTCTTCCTTGGAGGTAATGTAACAGTCCAGGGTCCCCTGACTGACTTCTCGATCACTTGCATGGGTCCGTGTCACAAGAGATCCAGTTGCTCATGAAGGGATGCATACATAGTACACAGGTGTGTGCATGTAGTTTATTTCATACTCATACAATGTGTCCTCAAGGTGTCATATTTATGAGATTCACATCTTCTCTCTGGTTGGGGTTACTATTGTTTTCTGGAAAACAGTATTTTCTAAATCGTATGTATCTGGAATGACCCTGTCTGGGATAACGGTGGGGGAGGCATTTTATCTATGGTTTTAAACTTAGAGCTGTTGATGATTTCTTTGCTTTGAAAGATACTATTTAAAATAGATGGATTTCATAAGAGATTCTTTAAATATTTTTGTGTAGAACCTTAAATCTTCTCATTATGTCACTTTGCTTCCCTGGTGTCATTAATATGATTATAGCTTTATAACTTGAAACTAACTCAAAGAAAAGCTTATATGCCAAAAATATAGTCAGTGGGTTTTCATTTGGAAGTGAAGGGGGGTAAAAACAGCTCGCTTGCCCTCTCTTTCTCTGGTTCTTCCTTTGTTTTTCTCTTCGTGTAGTGGTTTGCTGGCTGTCTTTCTGTCCTATCTGTCACTTCGATCCTGAGTTGCGTGCCCTGCCAGTTGTGTGAACTTAGAAAGAAAAGACCGTCCCTGTTGCTTAGCTGAGAAAGTCCCCTCAGATGATTAACAGATGAGCGCCAGAAAGTGTAGCATTTCAAAGCTGCCATGACATTGTGGAATATTTTACATTTCGGTGGATTCATCTGTTGAACAGCCATTGTTCGCCTGGTGTGCGCCCCTTCAGGACATGTGCTTTTGGTTTGGTCTTTATTGGTTTTGTTCTTTATTTCCACTCTTTCTTTTACACAGGCACATAGGAAATCATGACTGAAATCATCTTCATAAAGCGGTGTGTGGTGTGAATTGAAATAACTCTTCCCTTTCTTCTGAGGAAGAGACGCGTCTAAAAACAGTTTGGGGCGATTGATCGGCTCACTGCTGGTGTTGCTTTTGATAAACGTGAAGGGGACAGTTAGGAAGAGAGTCCTGATTAAAGACCATCTTCCATGATGCTCCATGAGGCTCCAAAAGGTTCCAGGAAGTTTAAACCGTGGTAATATCCGCACAGCTGCCATAAGGACCAAGTTGATAGATTTTTATTCAGTCGTACATCCAAGGGAAACCTGCTGCATTTTCTCCCCACACTCAGAAATGTTTTAGGCCATGTGGAAACCGGAGTCTTTAAACATATTCATTTGTGCCGAGGTAGGCATTTGTGTCAATGGCTTCCGCAGAAAAGTCCAGGCTCCTAATGTATGTGGACATGACCTCACAAACACAGCAAGCAGAGGAGAACAGTGGGATTTCTCCTGGGAACAAAGATATTACAGAGAACGTGGCAAGAGAGATCCCTGATTATAGTAGGAGGAATTAAATAAAAGGAATGTCCTAAATATCAGTGTGTGTGTGTGTGTGTGTGTGTGTGTGTGTGTGTGTGAGAGAGAGAGAGAGAGCGGGGGGA
>NW_020174301.1:7783490-7804937 GCF_003031525.2 Neophocaena asiaeorientalis asiaeorientalis | reverse complement strand
GAGTGTGTGTGTGTGTGTGTGTGTGTGTGTGTGTGTGTGTGAGAGAGAGAGAGAGAGAGCGGGGGGAGGGGGAGGTTATGCACCAATTAAGTATTGGCTCTTTTTTAAATGTCATGAGTACTGATGACAATCCCTCAACTAAATCAACATCCTATATTGACCAACTCATTTGCCAGAAACAAGAAATTCCTGTGCTGACCCTCAATCTCCATTCCACACACACCCTTACACACACACCCTTACACACACCCTTACACACACCCTCACACACACCCTTACACACACCCTTACACACACACCCTTACACACACCATATATAAATTGTACTTTGCTGTTCACCAGGTTGTCTATAAACTGCCCTTTTCCCATTTTTCATGACCACGTCTACCTGGTGTGCTGGGTTATGTGTGTGTGCTGCAGATTCTAAAGGCAGAGAGGCTGGAGGGCAGGGTGGCCACAGGGAGAGGGCAGATGGCGGGGGGAGGCATTTTACATGAAGATATGAAGGTTTTCATAAAATAAAATGCAGTGCTTAATTGCCTCTATTTGTGTTGCTGGGTATTTAAATGGCTTCTTCCCCATCTTAGTACCACCCCACAAACAGGCAAAGATTCTATGGAGTTATAACACAGAGAGAAAACTGCACCAATCCTAAGTATACAACGATGGTGTTTTAAACCGGTGTACACTCATGTGGCCATCACTCAGATTATGACTTAGAACAGTTTCAGTCCAAAAGTGGCTCCTTTGGGCCTCTTCCTAGTCAATATTCCCACCCAAAACACTATTGCAACATCTATCACAACTATCTACCACTATAAATTGGTTTTGAAATGACAAGACATTCAATATCCTAGAGAGAGGCAACCAAAATAAATAAATTAATTAATAATAATAAGAGTAATAGAAACCATTTATTGATCATTTACTATGTGTAGGCACTGTGTCAAGCACTTCATTTTACCATCATAGTTTGTCTTCATATCAACACTATGAGGCAAGTATTATCCCCATTTAATAGACGAGGAAATTTCAGCTCAGAGAAATTATGGAATTTACCCAAGGTCACACAACTAGTAGGAGATAGAACCAAGATTTGAACATGGGTTTATTTCTCCAATGCTTTAGCCCAAAGCTACTGTGCTGTATCATCAAGAAGGATCCGACTGGCTGGAGTTCACCTGGGTATCAAATAATATTCTATTAAGTCACGGGCCTGAAATAGTAAACGTTATTTTCAGATTTGAGGTTAGATATTAGGTTGAACCATATGAAATTATTAATATATGACTGTTTTTGATCTGCAAAATGGTAATTTCATATGATTTAACCTCATTTCTTAATGAAAAACATATTTCATCAAAATATATCACTAGCCTCAATGAACTAAAATGCTCGATTAACTTGAATTATTGCTATTCGTTCATTTATTCATTTAATAAATATATTTGACTTCTGTATATCAGGCATTGTGAGAGGTACGGGGAATACAAAAGTAAACGAAACTGTTTATAATCTTGTATATTCACTTTTAACAAACAGGTCAAGTACAGATGAATGGATAAAGAAAATGTGGTACATATATACAATGGAATACTACTCAGACATAAAAAGAATGAAATAATGCCATTTGCAGCAATATGGACACAACTAGAGATTACCATACTAAGTGAAGTAAGTCAGAGAGAGAAAGACAAATAACCATATGATATTACTTATATGTGGAATCTAAAATAGGGCACAAATGAACTTATCTACAAAACAGAAACGGACTCACAAACATAGAGAACAGACTTGTTGTTGCCAAGGGGGTGGGGGAGGGAGAGGGATGGACTGGGAGTTTGGCGTTGGTAAATGCAAACTATTACATTTAGAATGGATAAACAACAAGGTCCTACTGTATAGCACAGAGAACTACATCCAATCTCCTGGGATAAACCATGATAGAAAAGAATATAAGAAAAAGAATGTATGTATGTGTATAACAGTCACTTTGCTGTAGAGCAGAGATGGGCACAACATTGGAAATCAACTAAACTTCAATAAAAAAAAATAGACAGGTCAAGTGGAAGAGAACACCTTTGTGAATCAGAAATTTGTTCCTAAAAACAAAATCCCCTTTTCAAAATCCCCCTTCTTCAAAATCCCCAAGACTCTCTTAATTTTTGTAATGGTCAACAATCTCAACTGTCAGAGACTGAAGCTGTGATGTTTGCTGCTCTGTACTTTTAAGTTTAGAAAAGTGATTAATACATTTTCTAAACATTTGTCACAGAAGTTCTTCAACAAAAGTACCCCACAAGGTGAACCTTCTGTTTATTTAGGGTTTTGTTAATAGTATAAACAGTAACTCAGTGTTTTTTCAAAAAGTGCCAGAGTCCTTATCCCCAAGCAATCAGATGCTGCTTTGCATATGATTTACATGTTGTTAATTTAATACTCAAATTAACTGAAACTAGTTTTCCCTACCTCACCACCTACCTTGTACTCTTTGCTCTTTCTGTTTCTAGTATTCTCACTCAGATTGAGGAAAAAAGTATGAATCAGGATACTTTCGGGGTCATCCACCTAATGTTACAGTAGTTTTGCTAGCTGATGGAATTATTTTATAATAGATTTTATTTTTATGGCAGTTTTAGGTTCACAGCAAAGTCAAGAGGAAAATACTTATATACCCTCCTCTCCACACATGCACACCTTCCATGATGGAGTATTTTTTTATTTGTAAAGATGTTTGGATCAGGGAAAAATTATGAAAGGAAGCATTCAAAATTCAGTTGTTTGAATCAAGATCATGATAAATCCAGACCATAGGAAAAAATTAAAACCACTCTGATTTATTTTATGAAGCAAAACAAAACAAAACCCAAATCTTATAAAATAGAACCAAAAGAGAAAAGTATAGACCCAGTTCCTTTGTGGTTATAGATGCATATTGAATCCAGTGATACATTTTAAAATGAATGCATTATGACTAAGTAGGATTCATTCCAGGAATGGAAAGAAGATCTAACATTAGGAAATCTGACAACATAACTCATTGCATCAACAAATTAAAGGAGGAGATATAATTATATTAGCATTTGCCAATTTAACAGTCATTCTGAACAACAAAAAAGTTAGTAAAATAGAAATAAAAGGAAATTATTTAAATATGGAAAATACCACTTTCCCTAGACTTACATCAAGACTTACCCCATTATAGCAAATGGCAAAATACTGAAATCATTCACATCAAATATACAAATCAGGATGTTTGTTATCCTCATTATTACCTGAAATGGTTTAAGTTTGGCAATTGTGATAAGACAAGAAAATGAAATAGTTGCTATAAACAATGAAAATTAAGAGATAAAGCTATCTTTATGTAATCTGATATGAATGTTAAAACTATCTTTATGCATATCTGATATGAATGTAATAGAAAGCACAAGATGGGCTTCCCTGGTGGCACAGTGGTTGAGAGTCTGCCTGCTGATGCAGGGGACACGGGTTCATGCTCCGGTCCGGGAGGATCCTACATGCTGTGGAGCGGCTGGATCCGTGAGCCGTGGCTGCTGAGCCTGCGCATCTGGAGCCTGTGCTCCACAGTGGGAGAGGCCCGCGTACTGCAAAAAAAGAAAAAAAAAGAAAGCACAAGAGATTCTACTAAAAATCTTTTCAAATTAGTAAAAGAATTTGCTAATGTGACTGGATGCAGGATAGATCTGCAAATATCAGTAACTTTAAAACTAGTGGGTGAAAGTTTTAGGAAAATTAGAATTTGCATAGTCTCAAAGTATTTTGCCCAAGATATTTATTAATTACGCAGGGAAAGATGTAACTTTATAGTAGAGAAGCATTTTCAGAACTCTAATGGAAAACTGATGAATTCATAAAAGTGCTAACAAAAGATCAAGATAAAAAAAACATTAATTACATGGGACTGAGTGAACTGATGAGGATGATTATAATTTTTGTGACTTTCTGTTTG
This sequence comes from Neophocaena asiaeorientalis asiaeorientalis, assembly GCF_003031525.2. Classification (NCBI taxonomy): domain Eukaryota; kingdom Metazoa; phylum Chordata; class Mammalia; order Artiodactyla; family Phocoenidae; genus Neophocaena; species Neophocaena asiaeorientalis. The sequence goes on along the minus strand of NW_020174301.1, from coordinate 7,800,964 downwards.
AATTAAAAAAAAAAAAATCCCACAAGGACTCAGAGGCAAAAAATATACAAATCAATTTTCACTGCAAAGTAAAGGAGCCGTTACAGTGGAGGATTCCTGGACTGAATGTCAATATTATGACACAGTATGAGTGTGTTTCATGTTTGGTAATTGCAATCATTGTTGCTTTTGTTGTGGTCATCCATTTACCATGCTTGGTGTCAGTTTATTTATCTCTTGTAAAAATAAAATACAGTGTGCGTGTGTGGAAATAAAAAAAAAAGAAATCTCTTTAACCTAGTGATCAGGGTAAGCAGCACCAGTGGTGAGACATCATGAATCTCTTTTGTATTAGGTACTGAGAAGGATACACAACATCATTTTTCTTGTATTTCTGCCCAAAATGTATAACCTCAGGCCAACCATGGTAAAACATCAGACAAACCCAAGTTGAGGAACATTTGACAAAATAATTGATTAATAATTTTCAGAAGCATCCAGGTCATGAAAGACAAAGAAAGAATGAAGAGCTCTTACAGACTGCAGGAGATTAAGAAGAAACAACAGCTAAATGCAACGTGGGGTCCTGGATAGAATTGGAACAGAAAAAGGACATTAGTGAAAAAAAATTGGTAAAATTCAACTCAGGTCTTCAGTGTAGTGAATAGTATTAAATTAATGTTAAATTCCCGGTTCTAATCAACATTCTACTGTTTTGTAAGATGTTGGCATTAGGGAAGCTGGGTGAGGGATATACAGAAATAATTTTTGCAACTTTTCTCAAAGTCTAAAATTAGTTCAAAATAAAAAGTTTAGGAAAAAAAAAAAACCAATAGCTTTCTTCTCTACTGACTTCCTTACTTTGATTTTCCTCAAAGCATATCTAGAGACAAGAATTTGAGGGCAAGGAATCTGAGAAGTGTCTTAGTCTGTGTGGCTGCCATAACAAAACACCAAAGACTGGGTGGCTTAAACAACAGAATTTTATTTCTCATCTTTCTGGAAGCTGGGAAGTCCAAGATCAAGGTGCCCGCTGATTCCATCCTGGTGAGAACTCTCTTCCAGGCTTGTAGATGGCCAACTTCTGGCCATGTCCTCACAGGGTAGAGAGAGAGCAAACTCTTTGGTGTTGCTTCTTAAAAGGACATTAAAACTATGAGATCAGGGCCCCACCCTCATAACTTCTTTAACCTTAATTACCTCCATAAAGGTCCTATCTCCAAATATAGGCATATCTCAGAGATATTGTGTGGTCAGTTCCAGACCACCACAATAAAGCGAGTCAAATTATTTAGTTTCCCAGTGCATATAAAAGTTATGTTTACACTATACTGTAGTCTGTAAGGTATGCAATAGCATTATGTCTAAAAAAATATAGGTACCTTAATTAAAAAATACTTTCTTGTTACAAAATGCTAACCATCATCTGAGCCTTCAGTGAATGATAATTTGTTTTGCAATAGTAACATCAAAGATCACTGATCACAGATCACCAGAACAAATATAATCATAATGAAAAAGTCTGAAATGTTACAAGAGTTACCAAAATGTGACACAGAGACACGAAGTGAGCAAATGCTGTTGGAAAAATGGCGCTGACAGACATGCTCAAGGCAGGGTTGCCACAAACCTTCAATTCGTAAAAAATGTAATATCTTCAAATTGCAATAAAGTGAAGCACAGTAAAATGAGGTATTTCTGTACAATCTTGTTGGGGGTTAGGGCTTCAAAATAAGAATTTGGTGGGGAGAGGGGAACATAGAAACTCTGTGAGCTCCTGAATAGTGATTCTGGCATAGATGGCACAGGCGGAAAAGAAAAACCCATGCCCAGAATATGTTTCAATCCCAATAGTGACACATTGTCGCCTACTCTAGGGTGAAAGGGGTCCAATGTAATCAGCTTACCACCAAAAGTCATGCTCTCCTTCTTCAAGGACTGGTCCCATCGAGGGCTCAGCATTGGTCTCTGCAGCTGACAGGTCACACAGTTAGCAGCATCGGCAGTAGATGAATCAGCCACGGTGAAATGGAGCTGCCATGACTCCTCCATTTGTGGACCCATTGTGCAAGCATGAGGGTGGCCAGGGCAGGGCCTGACTGATGCCTACTATCTACTTGTTGCTTAGGGCCCCCTCTGCAAATGGATACGGATGGTGGGCACTGATGTGGGTCACTCTGTACCTACTCCCTTGGGTCCACCCACATACTTCTTCCTATACCTCTTCGCCTTTGATCTTTTAACTTTTCAGATACCTGTCCAGCCAGCCAGGCCTTTCACCACTTCCCAGGAGTCTGTGTTTATCTTTATGTCAGGTCATGTCTTCCTCCACACAAGGTTTACTCCTGGAAGCTATGCCCACAGTGAAGCTTTCCCCTCCCAGTGTTTTCAGGGTCACCCCTGAATGCGCGTAGTGTGGCAGCATTCACAAAACAGTGAATTGACCCATCTGTGAGCCCCAGACTGGGTTTTTCTCCTCCATCAGCTGGACATAGGGGACTTCCCATGTGGCCATAGGGGTGAGCTAGGGGAGAGGGGAGACAGCTGGGGAATTTATATTTCATTTCCCATCAGTCTCCTAGAGAATGTTACTTCACTGGCACTTCGAGGAGGGTGTCAGCCTGGGAGCACTTAAGCCGGGAGGCTGCAGGGAAGTGGGCCAGCACCACGATATCTGCTACACTAGCAAAAAACAGTTACAAAATGGAAGTCAAAAAAATCCTATTCACCATATTAACCAGGAATAAATTTAATAATAAAGGCATAGAGCTTGTATAAAGAAAGCTATAAAATCTTATTTAAGATCTTAAAATATAAGACCCAGAGAAATGGAGAAACGTATCATGTTCCTAGTAAAGAAAGCTTAATACCATAAAAATATCAGTCCTCAAATTAACTTAGAAATAAAACGCAATTCAGTTCAGCATCCCTGTGCGCTTTGTGTGTCGAGGTGAGGGGGATGCTGGGAGTACATGAAACTATTTTAAAGCTTATATAGAGTAATAACTATCTGGGAATGACTAAGAGAAGTTTGAAAAAGAAGATATTTGGAGGGGTTCCCCTACAACATAATGAAACTCATTATACTATACTATGCATATATATGTGTGTGTGTATCATATGTTATACTACACTATAATCTAAACAATATGCCATTGATATAGGAATAAATTAATAGATCAAGAACAAAATAGAGAACCAGAAATGGATCACAGTCTATATGAGAACTTAATACATGTAAAAGGTGGCACTTTTATTCAATGTGAAGAGGGTAGTTTATATACCAAATGACACAGGAATAACTGGTTGGCTCTTGGGGTGGAGGTGAATGCTAGATCTCAAACTTCACATCATAAACAAAAATGAATTCCAGACGAAATACTCAAAAACTAAGAGTTTGGAGAAAGTTCAATACTTTCCACCCGAAAAGCAGGCGCCCTGGGTTCCATCCTCAGCGAGGAGTAACAGGAGGCCCCGTTGCTCCAAGCCTGGATGCTCAACATTCCCAGGCAAACTGACGATTGGGAAGGTGAAGGCAATGGCTATTGTGTCCCAAAATACTTTTCCAAAATGAGCCTGTCCACACTGGGACAATGCATCCTTTGATCCCCGCTTCCCCATGGGAAGCTTCTGCATGCCTGGGGAAGTTATTTAATATCTCCAGACCTCAATTTCCTCACCCATAAAAGACTGTGAAGATTCAATGAGATGACAGAGGTAACACACTTAAAAGAATTCCTGGCACATAGTAAGTGCCCAGTAAATGTTAGCTATGATTATTGTTATTACTATCATTATGAGTATATTCCTTGTTTTCCTCTGTCAGGATATCACGTAAAACCAACTGGCCATTACCAGAAAACATCCTCCCCCAGTGTTCCAGACATCAACCGCTTCTCGTCGAATCATTAGCGCACAGGCACCGGGCTCATAGACATAGCTTCAGCAGTGGGTCATGGCCACATCCATGCCCAGCAGCGCCCGCCTACTAATTCTTACTATAGTTACTATTATTGTTCTGCCAGATCTGTGACTTTGACACATGGCTATTAATTTCCCTTTATAATTTTGTTCAAAGCTTGTTATCTCACTCTTTGTGAAAATACAAACTAACTAGGTCTACTTGTAGCCTATCATTTGTTAATATATTTTTTTCTGTTTCAGAATTTTTCTCCACTAACTTGGAGGAGAGGTAAGAAACCGTGCCTGGCTTGATCCTATCAGGTTCGACTAATCCTCATATCATATTGTTCTCTTTTAATTAGACTTCCCAACAGTTTTCTCAGTTCCAAGTTGAGGCTCCTCAGGGGTCTGTGAGATCTGAAAAAGATTTTCCATAAAGTAATCTTAGAAAAGCAGAAATCCTGAAACACATCCGGTTTTGCCCTATAACTGCAGGGCTTGCCCTAATGGGAGACCAGCCATAGCCCCTGCTACGTCCCAGACTTCCCCTGGCCACATCTGATTGGTCATTTCTGAGGCTGTTTGAGGTGGTTCCCATGCTTATACTGAGTTAGGAACTTGAGATGTTACCTCCAATCTTTTAAATGGGTAATGGGCTTTCAGAAGAGGAAGCTAACATTTATTAAACACCTACTGTATGACTAGGCACTACACTCTGGTCCTCAGATGCCTGCAGAACTTTGGCTCAGTATTTGAACTGCCTCAAATTTTTAAAATATTTCTTTAAATTTTGCTTAGTTTAAGATTCACAAGAAGTTGCAACCTATAGTACAGAGAGCTCCCGTGTACCTTTCTCCCAGCTTCTTCCAATGATCAAATCTTACATAACCATGGCATATTGTGGAAACCAGGAAACTGACGCTGGTATAATGTATTAACCCAGGCACCACCCTTGTCAGATTTCACCTGAACTGCTTCCATTTGAGTCTGGCTCCTCATTAGTGATTTGCAACTTTGGGAAGAAACCTAACATCTCTCTGCTTCAGCTCACTTATCTGTAAAATGGAGACGATAATCGTACCTATATCACAGGATTATTGTGAGAATTAAATGAGATTAGCTATTATTATTCGTGAATCCTTACAACAACCTTATGAGGTAGAGACTTGGAAGACTGTTTGCAAAACTGGCTACCATTACCCTCCTTCCTTGGAGACTTTGTGTCTCTTCCCATCAAGAGATGTAGCCCATTCCCACCCCTTGAATCTGGGTTTGGTTTGTGAGACTTGCTTAGGCCAATTGAACATAGCAAGGTGATGATGTGCTGGTTTTGAGCCAATGTTTCAGCAGGGCTTATGTTGTCTCTCTCTCTCTCTCTCTCTCTGAACACTGCTTCCACCACATGAACAAGCCTAGACTTGTTGAGGAGAGACATAGGACCCAAATCACTCCTGTCACCCAGCAGCCTGCCTTGCTGAGGCAGAGCTGCCTTGCTGACCTGCAGCTGATTGTAGAGATTCGAGGGAGCCCAGCAGAGACCAGAAGAATGACTCAACGGAGCCCAGCCTCAGTTTCCAACTCACAGTGAGCTAAAGAGAGGGTGATCGCTTACCACTAAAATGTCAGGGGTTGTTCCGCAGCTATAGATAACTAAAACAGATAGTATCATGAAAATGCTAATAGTAATTACATTATTGGATCATGATGAGAATTAATGAAATAATATACGTAATATGTTTAGCATCCGGCCCGTGAGAAATCCTCAATAAATGTTCATTGTTGTAATTGTCATCATCTACATCATCCCATTCTACAAATAAGAAAACCGATGTTTAGAAAAGCTTAGGAAGTTTGCTAGTAAGCATCTGAGCCTGGTTTCAGACACTGATCTGATTCCAAAGCAGTGTGCTCTTCTCTGCGGGAAAATGTTTCTTTCTGTTTCCTCTGCCCTCACCCCATTGGGATAGTGGACGCTAAACCAATTCAGCAGAATTCAAATAGTAATACGTTGTAAGATGGTTCTCACGCCTTCCCTCTTCCCTGTGAATCTGTAACAAACTTTTAAAAGTTGATAACATGATATTTAATATAGACACACAAAGAAAGATATTTGACATTTAAATTATTCATTTAAAATGAAAACACCCAAATTAGAGTTTTGAAGGAAATTCCAAGTTTTCTTCAAATCTTCATCTATTAAAATATTCTAATAGCAACCAGTTCACATTTCGAAGTAGGAACGAGGGTCCCAGGAAATCTCCACTACTGTTATCTTTGGAATATTCTGGAACGCTGGGCAGAAGTCAACTGAATGGTGCTGAGAAAAAAAGTAAAGGAAACAGAATCTTACAGGTCTCAGTAACTGTTAGTCTTATAACGTCATGATCCTTTTTCTTTTTCATTCTGGTGAGGACCATGGGATGAGGCCATGCCCCTGTGTGCATATTCTGACATCAACATATTAATGTAAATGAGCGGACAGACCTGCAACAAAGGCTATGAAGATGCTGCCCTGGTGTATCTCTTTACCAAGAAGCCAGACAGAGTATGAGTGAAATGTTTGGGAAAAGGACACAGATGACTTGAATGTGATAAGCTTTCATTTTACATTTTGATGAAAAGTCGATGATTTTTATACTGTCACAGAGCAAATAGTATCATAGCTAAAATGTAAAATGTACATAGTTGGGTTCATCTTCTTTTGATACTCCAATCATGCAACCATGTTTATGGCCAGTTTATAATTACCACCCCCGCTGCCAAAGGAGTGATAAATGTGCCCCTCGGTACACCACTTAAGTCTGTGTCCCAGTGAAGGAACCGGAAGGCTAAATCCCACCTGATCTACAGGGGATCCTTCAGCCACAATGGGAATTAATGGAATTCTTCCTCATAGTGAATGAGAATGTCACGCTTCAGGGCAGAGACTGCTGGTAGTTGACTCAATGTTTGCCTTTCCCTTTTCATAATAACAAAGCTCTAATTTTGTTGGGGGAAGCCATGTGCCAAAATGAAAAAAAAAAAACAAACAAAAAAAACCAAACTATTATACCATCCTCCCCTGCAGCCAGGAGTGACCATGTGACTAAGTTCATGAGAAGGATATGTAGGCTAAAATTATTAGGCGAGGTTTTTGCTGCCTTCCTTCCTCCCTCTTCCTTCCTGGAATGCAGATGTGATGGTTGGAACCTCTTGAATCTCAGCCCAAGTTCCCTCACGTAGCAGTTCAGCAGTCAGTCTAACTTCCCTGTGCCTCAATTTTTCATCTGTAAAACTCAAGATAACAATAGTATCTGGTCGTCGATGAGGTAATCCACACAAATGACCTTACAGAATGATTGCGTATAGTGAAAGTTTTGTCAAAGACAGGTGCATTCTGTAGAAGTAGGAGGAGGAGATGTAATAATAGTAATAGGTACAATATTAGTAGTAACAATTATAATAATGAAGTGAGCTGAGGGCCGAACTAGAAAGCACTTAAAATGCTGTTATGAGGAATTTGACTTTCATTCCATGAAAAGGATATATTGAATAATCTTAAGCAGGAGAGTAACATGACTGCTTCCAAGTTAGGAGTTATAAGTTTCCAAGTTAAAGTGTACCTGCCCGCTCTCTCCATAACCAAAACCTACGCTAGCCATTTCTACACATCAGTTAGCAAGTCAATACCATTTCATGGCAAAGAACGCCCAAAATTTTTTTTTTTTTTTTGCGGTACGCGGGCCTCTCACTGTTGTGGCCTCTCCCGTTGCGGAGCACAGGCTCCGGACGCGCAGGCTCAGCGGCCATGGCTCACGGGCCCAGCCGCTCCACGGCACGTGAGATCTTCCCGGACCGGGGCACGAACCCGCGTCCCCTGCATCGGCAGGCGGACTCTCAACCACTGCGCCACCAGGGAAGCCCCAAATTTTTAATTAAAAGAGAAAAATAAAAACAACAGAAAGAACTTTTCATAAGCAAAGCCTCATTCCATTTAAAGGATTGACATTTATTCTGAAATTATGTCCTCACAATTTTCTTTTTGTCATTTTTTAAAATGTCCTTTCTTTTATGAAGTGTCCGAGGGGGTAAATGTTGTTCATAACAAAATAAAAAGCAACAAACCCTGTTCGGTACCTTGATTTTGTTTAATCTGCAAGCCTAAAAATCACAATCTAGAAAATAGGTTTAAGTATTTCAGTGGATATACTCCCTACCTCCTACCCCCAACTTCCACAAATTAAAACAAATGTTACCTCACTCAGTAAAGTACTACATCATGAGTCAGAACTCAGGAAATGATCCTAGTCTTGTATACATGCATTTTGATAAAAGGTAGACAGATATCACATCAAGGTTAAATAACATGGGGTATCCGTTTCGTAACTTGCTGGATTTTTTTTAAACAAAGGATGATATTTATGATTAACAACCCAAACTGGCCATCTACAAAAGAGCTTCTGGACATGTGCTAGATCAGTGCTCTCAAATTTTAGTGAGCCTCGGAATCACCTGGAGGGCTTGTTAAAATCTAGGTCACTGGTTTCACCCTTTGAGTGTTTGATCCACGAGGTTTAGAGTGGGGCCTGAGAAATCTGCATCACCAGCAAGTTCCCAGGTGAAGTTGCTTGCCCTGGGACCACACTTGGAGAATCACTGCTCTAGATAAAGAAAAGTGGTGAGAGAAAATGTGAGTCACAAAGGTATTTCTTGCAAAAAAAGTAATAAAATAAAAAGTGTATTTTTAGTTTCATTTGTCTATAGACTATGTGTACCCCCAGGGAATAAGTCATTTGAAAGGAATGATTGGCAGTGATCTTGTAAAATGATTTTTTTAAAGCAGCATCATATTAGCTGAGAATTCCTTGGTGGGAGGTGGAATCTTGATATTGGGGCCTGGTGAATCATTCCATAGGCAGTGGTCTCCTTCAAGATCTGAACTTCACGTCTTTCTGTATCTTCCTGCACATCCCTCTCCCGCTCCATTTGGACCTTGGACGTACAGAGCAACTCTAATAAGATGCAATCTTCCCAAAGGTAGGCTCTCTTCCGATCCTGCTGTCCTGTGCTGACAACAGGCTCACTAAATTTAGCAGAAGTGGATAAAAAAAACTCACATCGTCCCACCCCGGGGCGTACTTGCAGCCCACCAGACAGTCCACCAGCCTCCAAACGGTTCTTAGAAAAATTAGGCTATCTTTCATTAGCTATCTATCATATGGCCTCCACCGGGCTGCAGGATATGAGGGCCATTTAATTAGGCCCTGCACCACTCTCTGGTGTGAAAAGGCTCTCAAACGCTTTGATTCCCCACTGCTTCGCAGCAGGAAGTTGTTGGCGATAATTGACATAGGATTTCCTTGTTAACCAGCAGCAGACATGCCGGATTAAAGCGACAGAGATCTCGAGAAGAAAGTGAAAGAGATAAGAAGCTCAGGAAGACTTCTGCTTATTTGGCACTTGAGGACAGGGAGGAAACAGCAATCACCCACTCAAGTGGTGACTCCCAGAGTGGAAGGGCGTCCCCTTATCAGACCCATTTCAGCTTGGCTGATCAAAGATTGACTCCCCGTAAAATCACATAGGCCTGGGGTTTGTTAGTTTATTAAGCGGCAGGTTTTAGGAATTATCACAGGTTTAAAGATGGATTGCAGTTTATGTGAAGGGGGAGAGGATTATCAGGTTTTCATCTTAACAATTATAAAATATCACAGCTGAAAGCTTGCTTGCAAATGACATAATTTTCCACCACCAACTAAACAGGTCATTGTGAGGCTACATGTAAGCGTTCTCCACGAGGGAGAAAATACAGGCAAATTAACTCTGGGGAGGAATGAAGATGAGGGGCCTCCAAACGCCTTTTTCCATTTCGGAAGCTGGCGAGCTCTCATTGTGCCCTGTGCGATGCCATAGGTAATTATATTTAATTTCTTACCGGGGCCATTTAGGTCGGCTTGCATTCAAAGAGAAGGACAAGAGAAGCAGCCCACTGAGATCATTCTGAAAAAGCGGTTGTGATAAATGATACCGAAATAGATCCACATGAGCTGAGTGAATTGAAATGTCTACTTTAGAGTAGAGACAATTATTGTATATCACTTAATAACTTAACCTTACAAGAGCACATGTGGCATTAATAAAGGGCTGGGAGCTGCAAATGCATGTTATGGGACTTCCTTCTGACAACTCTATGTAGGTCCTGGAATAGTGGAGCCGTGAGGCGGTTTTGCATGTCTGCTCACCGGTGTACTTGACCATGGATCCGTGCTTCAGATGAATTTGTAATTACAAGGGCTTGCATCCTTGCTAGTATTTTAAAAATTGCGTTTCCTTTTTTTTTTCAGTTATCAAAGAAATGTGTGTTTATGGCAGAAAATTTAGGAAACACGGCAAAATATTAAGAATGAATAAAAATACTTCCCTCCCCACACACACACACCCCGTGGTAAGCACGGAAAAAATCCTGTGGTTTTGTTGTTACCTACACACAAATATGTAATGTCTTGGACCATCAGGCTTACTTCTTCTATATATATATTTTTTTAATCCATAGTTTACTTAATAGGCCATGAATTTTTCCTATATCTAGTAACTATTATTTGAAGTTATGCTTTTGAATCACGACATTATGTATGATAACATAATTTAGTTAGCTCATCCCAATAGCTGGACGTTTAGATGGTCATCAATTCTTTGCTATTGTAAACAAGACTGAAATGACTAGCTTTGAACGTAAATCTTTGTATGTTTTACTGCTCCCTTGGCAGAAGTAGAAGTAGAATTTCTGGCTGAAAGGGCATGGACATCTTTAAGGACACTGATACCTGCTCAAAGCTGCAGATTTTCAACACAGCTTGAAAATAATTTTCCTGTGTTGAAGTCAGAGGCATTTTGTGTCATCCACCCCGAAACGAGAGCAAATAACAGCGGCTATTCCATTGAAAGATCAGTCATTCTGTCCGCATCACTTGGATCCTTTCGTGCTGATCTGACCTTTTGCCGTTAAGCTCTGTGACAGACTGACAATAAACAGTGACTCAATAATCAAGTTAATGGGGCCAAACTCTGAAGACAATCATGTCAACGTTAATGACCTAAACATCGAACACATCTTTTATCCAAGAAGTTCAAGTTCCTGCAAGAGCATCAATTCATTATCATTCACAAGTGCAAACGGAATTGGTTGAAAACACAACAAAAACAAAAACCTTTAAAGCAAACTGAAAGGGAGGCAGTGGGAGGAAGGAAGAAAAGCTAATTCTGGACTAAGATTTTTAACAAAATAACCCTCTGGGCCTGATCTACTATAGAAGAGAGGTGTTTTTTGTTGCTGTTTTTTTTTTTTTTTTTTTTTAATTGTTTTATTTGCTGCAAAAGGGCTGGGACCAGTCAGCCATCAACTCTTTGAGACTGTCTTGAAGACAATAAAACAAGCACATATTTACTATCTGTATCCTTAACATCAGTCTTGTTTAACTGAGGTTTATAAAAGTCCAATTGTTCCTCATCTGAGGGATATTTAGCATGCAGAGGGCTGAGATGATCTGGGGTATTATACGGCTCCTGAATGAAAGAAAGTGGTCTACATGGGCAAAAGTTTAGGCTACTATAGGATTTTTCTGCCTAATTTATTCATGAAGAAGATGCAAAAAATATGCCCATAGTTGACTTCTAGCTCTTTGGAAAATACATGTATCGATGAAAAAAGATACAGTTTTCTATATGTCTATCTATGAAAGATTATATTTTTATATATTATCTGTGGGAGAGATACTTTTAATTGACCTCTAGTCCTTCTTAAAGTGTATACTTATCTGTGAAACTATTTTGATAAAACTCCATTCAGACATTGTCTATCTGATAAGATAACATCTAACTGTTCAGTATTTTGAAGCCACTTACATTTCTCTGTCTATGAGCAAACATGGAAAATGGTTACTCACCTCTCGGCACCAGAGACTAAACCTCTGAAATCACATTGAGCCCAAACACAGGGTACCACATGCCAGAAATTAGCCTGTTTCTGCCTGGGGTAAAGTAAACAAACATAAATCTACTTATCCCAAATTTTCTTTTCTTGTCCTTTTTATCTTGGGTAATCTCTAATTATTTTATATGGCTAAATGCAATGAAGTTGTTGAGGCATTTATAAATCCGGCTGCTATAGCGGTAACTCTGACTTTCAACACTTTGACCCATCTGAAGAGCTGAAGAGTAACTAGCCTCCTTGTCCCCCAATCCTGCTGATGCAAGAGACTTAGAAATCATTTCAGCAGCCAGGGTCGCTTTGCTCAGAGAAACATCTGTCCAGGGGAGGCAGGGAGTATCCCCAACTGAAATAAAAAACAGTAAGAACATCACTTCTATCTGGTCCCAAAGCTTGCCTTGGGGAGGATTGTTCCTGGGACCTCTTGTAATTTAGGGTGCAGAAATTAGAGACAAATGGATCTTGCTGTAATCGTTTTCTCATTACCATCTTGGGAAATTTCCAGCAAAGGTCTGGGAGAATAATACAATGCCCCTGACACTAGTAATATAGTCTGACTCGCAATGCAGCTTTCACAGCGCCGTAGAGGAGAATGAAAAACAAATCTAAGCTTGAGCTTAAGACTGTATCTATAAATGACATTCATAAAAAATGTCAGGGAGCTCTTTCTAAATAGCACTGGTCAATTCTGCTTTTCAAATAAGGAAGAGTTTGTATTTCCATCTTAGACACAGGAGAACCCCAACTTTCAACCACTTATAATTTTCCTTTGGGGCCCAACAAAGCAAGATTTGTTCTAAAAATCCTTTAATCAAGGGGGGCCTAACATGGACATGTATACACTACCAAATGTAAAATAGATAGCTAGTGGGAAGCAGCCACATAGCACAGGGAGATCAGCTCTGTGCTTTGTGACCACCTAGAGGGGTGGGACAGGGAGGACGGGAGGGAGATGTTAAGAGGGAAGAGATATGGGGATATATGTATACGTATAGCTGATTCACTTTGTTATAAAGCAGAACCTAACACACCATTGTAAAGCAATTATACTCCAATAAAGATGTTTAAAAAAATTAAAATAATGGAATAGAATCCCCCCCCCCAAAAAAGGAGAGCCTAAGGATTGATTTTATTTTATTACTAAGTCGCACATCCTTCATCCATGAGCCAAGGGGCGTTATGTTGCCTGTGATACATATATATCGTATGGCATATATGGCAGCTATATAATGTAATGATATGTTATAATAATAATATATATAGCAAAAGAAGAAGAAAAAAAGTGATGTATGTGTGCGTTTTAGAAATTGTCATTTCTGATTTTTTTAAAATCCTTCTGTAGAAGATATCCTGTGTGAAGATTCCTCTGCAAGGCTGCTGGAATTTCTCCAACAGACCAAGCCAAGACAGCTTTCTCAAAGGGGAGCTGATTTCTTAATACCGGTTATGAAAGTCACTCACATATATCAAGGGCTTCCTGTGTTATCAGGGATAGTTTTAAGTGTTTTACATATATGATTTCATTTAATTCTCACACCACCCTATGTTTGAAAACAAATGTCTCAAACTGGACGTCTTCATTTATTTATTTGTTTAGAAATAGGGATTAGGTGCCTACTCTTTGTCAGGCACTGCGCCTGAGTGTTGAGGACTTGAAGATGTAAAAAAACAAAACAAAACAGAAAACAACCTGAGTGCATGGGGGAGAAACGGAGCCTGAGACACATAAGTACAGCAGAGCGTAACTGGAAGAAGGCAGGATGCCAAGTCCTTAGTGCACTGGCTTCTGACTCATAGGGACTTGAAGTGGAATCCCAGCTCTGTCACTCACTGCTGGGTGCCTTGGGCAAGCTCTGTGACTTCTCTGGGCCACGGTTACCTAGTCCCTCAAGTGACAGTAACGATACCGATGTACAGGTTGTTGTAAGAATTAAGAGATACCAACATGTCGAGGACATAGTAAAGAGCTGACATCTAGTCTGCACTTTAATACATGGTGTTACCCACTTATTACCATTATTATGTTTTCATTATTTCTTTTACTGTTAGTGCTTTAACAATTTAGTAAAGTATTAAGACATTACAAACAAGTTCCAGAACAAGAGGTTTCCACCTCTACTATCAATAGCTCGTCACTGATTTTACCAGATTTTCCGGTGGTTCCCGAAGATGGTCTGCAGACCAAAGCTGATAAGTGATTACAGCTTCTTCAGTCCGTGGGGAGAGCAGCCTAAGGCTCTCTCTCCTAGGAAGGAATACCTTCTTTCTGAGACTGTGTTCTTTTTAAATGCTTATGTTATTTTAAAATTTTGTGTGTGTGCCTTAAAATGTCCTTTCTTTATGGAATGATGGAGACAATAAAAAAACACTTGTTAATGATTTTATCTGGCAAAATTAAAAATTGATAATCCTATGTAGAGGGACCCCCACCCCAAACTTTTAAAAATAATTTTGTTGCTTCACAAAGTCTGGGAACCCCTGGTTTATACAAAGTATTCTTTCTAGCAAAAGCAAAAATCAACTTTCTTCCTAGAAAAAGCATGGTTTGGGGGTCTGTTTTTTATTTTTTTCTGTGGCAAATGAGACTTTTGTGATGCCTTTTTCTGTGGCAATGGGGCTTTTGAATAGAAGACATTTTTCTAAGTGATGCATCTGCTTTTAATGACTTGAGTGCTGGGATGGAACAGATATATCTTTCTGGTCTGGGTTTTCTTAAATAACCAATAGTCTTCATGATAAAGATGGCAACCATCTAATAGAGAAATAACTCTAAGACAAAGTGCTGTGGCTGCATGATGTCGCCTCCCTGACAACCTATAAATGGACCATATTGATGAAGTGAACGGGATTCTCTCTGGTCATTTTCAACTAGAAACTAATAACCCCCGTCATGATATCAGGCACGCAATAACCTCAGTTAAAACTGGGTTCATCAAATAAATCACTCAGGAATTTTTCTATTTCTTTCTCTGGACACATTGCACATCTGCTCAATGAAAGGAGGAAAGAAGCAATATTTCTTTGATCAGGATTTTTTTTAATATTCTTGTATCTGTCCCTTGGGATGCTATCTTTTCAAGTGGGTGCAGATAGCACATCGCTTTCTAATGAATGTAGAGAATTTATGAATTTGAACTATAAAACGAAATATGAGGGATTTGAGTTCATCTCAATCTATATTTTACATTGTCATGAGAAAACAAACCGGACCACAAAGCTGTATTGTGCCCTGTTCACTAAATCTCCTGATCTCTCATAACCTTTCCAACATGTTCCATTTGTGGCCACATGTGGGAGGGGATACAAACAGATGATCGCTTTGTACTTTTTTCCTCAATATGTTTAAATACATGTAACGCTTTTCATACCCTCTCAGCCGTGGACAGTCAGAGCTTGGCCAGAGAGCGTCAGACATCAGCCTCAGCTAATATCGTTATATGTTAACATCTTACTGACTCTGTTAATACTTCCTAGGTAGTGGATGAAATTTGAATTTTTAAAATGGACACAGTTGTCATCCTGTGTCCTGAGGATCTCGAAAGCTCTAGGTCAGCTACCTGAGTCTTAAGGAATTATGGATGGAATATGTCTTTTCTGCTTGTAAAACAGAAAATAGCGGAAGCTGTACCACTAGGAAAGCTAAGATTTCCTGAATGTGGAATAAACAGCGAATGAAAGGGCAGAGCCTCTGGTTTGTTCTTGCTGGACCATTCTACCTGTATCCAGAGGAGACCAGTGTGATAGAGAGGGCACAGGAATGGGGTCTGGTGGATCTAAGTTCAAATCCCAGCTCTGCCATCTGCCAGCTGTGTGGCGGGACAATTATGTAAACCTTGAGTTCCTCATTAGTGAATTTGGGATATCGGTACAGATATCACAGAATTTTGTGAGGAATTAAATGAGTTAAGGTTTAGGAGACATTTGGCATCTTGCCTGCTACATGTGGGTGCTCAGTGAATCTAAGTTCCCTTTCTTTTCCAGAGTGTGAGGCCCAGCCTTGCAAGCTGTGTGACCTTGAGCAAGTTATTTAACCTCTCTGACCTCAGCTTCCTCCTCTGTAAAATAGAGATTATTATAAAATGTATCTTATAAGGTTGTTATGAATGAGATTGTGGGTATAAGCCCCTAGAACAGTGACTGAGTTACAGTAGGTATTATTTACTGTTATCTATGACTGTTACTTTTTTTTTTAAACTCTTAATGTTATTTTATTATCTCAATCACTGTTATTTTTCTTCTTCTTGCTTCTTTCTCTTGGGGTTCTGTTTCTTTATCTGGAAAATGAGGGGGTTGGTCCAGATAATATTTTCACCCTTCTGGCTCTGAACTGATGAGAAATAACGTTTGTAAGAGCCATTTACCATCTATGAATTGTTTTGCAATTTAAAATGGAAGTTTTATAATCTACATTTCCTACCAGGGCTTTCTCCTCAAAAGAACAGCAATAATCATCATTTATTGAGTGCTTGCTATGTGCCTGGCATTCTTATTTTTCTAATATTGTCTTTTCAGTTTGGAATAATTATAGATTTACAGGAAAGCTGCAAAGAGAACAGAGTTGCTACTTGCCCTTCACCGTGTTTCATTTCTGCTAAGGTTACCATCTTTCGTCACCATGACATATTTGTCTAAACAGAGAAACCAACATTGACATAATACTATTAACTACACTCCAGACATTATTTGGATTCCGCCATTTTCGCATTAATGTCCTTTTTCTTCCAGAAAAATGGTGACCATTTCTCAGTCTTTTCTTGTTTTTCATAGCCTTGAGAGTTTGAAGAAGTAGTGGTCAGGTGTTTTGTAGAATGTCTCTCAATTTGAGTTTATCTTCATGATTAGATGATGATTTGGGGGAAAATACTACAAAGGTGAAGTACCCCTCTTATGACATCATATGAGATTCATGTGACATCCAGAGTGATGTTACCTTTAATGGAGTAGCCACTGTGAGGATCTGTCTGAGGTTTGTTCGTTCCACAGTTGAGGCATATGTGAATGGTCTTCAGCTTTGATAATTATTATGAATAAAGCCTCTATAAACATTCTCATACAGGTTTTTGTGTGAACATAAGTTTTTCTTTTACTTGAGTAAATACCTAGGAGTGGGATTGTTGAGTCATATGTCTAGTGTATGTTTAATTTAATAAGAAGCTGCCAAGCTGTTTGCCAAAGTGACTGTATCATTTTACATTCCACTAGCAATGTATGAGAGCACTAATTCTCCATACCTCTGCCAACATTTGGCGTTTTCAGATTAAAAAAAAAAAGCCATTCTAATAAGTATGTTGTGGTTTCTAAATTATAGTTTTAATTTGCATTTCCCTGGTGACTAATGATTTTGAACATTTTTCACAAGCCTATTTGCACTGTACATCTTCTTTGGTGAAGACTTTTATTCAAATACTTTGCCCATTTTTAAAGAAATTTTAAAATGTTTTCTCATTGAGGTTTGAGAGTTCTTTATATGAATTATAGGTACAAGTCCTTTATTAGATGTATAACTTGCAAATATTTTTTCCTAATATGTGGTGGGTTTTGTTTTGGTTTTGGTTTTGTTTTGTTTTCTAATTCTCTCAACTGTCTTTTTTTTTTTTTTTTTTTGCGGGGCGCGGGCCTCTCACTG
>NW_020174301.1:7768519-7781658 GCF_003031525.2 Neophocaena asiaeorientalis asiaeorientalis | reverse complement strand
GGCCATGGCTCACGGGCCCAGCCGCCCCGCGGCATGTGGGAACCTCCCAGACCGGGGCACGAACCCGTGTCCCCCGCATCGGCAGGCGGACTCTCAACCCCTGCGCCACCAGGGAAGCCCTCAACTGTCTTTTGAAGAGTAGAAGTTCTTAATTTTAATGAGTTCAAGTTTACCATTTTTTTCTTTTATGGATCAGGAGTTTGGTTTTGAAATATTCTCTACCTGGTGTCACAAAATACGCTTGTCATTTCTTCTAAAAGTCTTACATCTTTACATTTTATATTTAGATCAACGATTCATTTTGAGTCCGTTTTTATCTAGAGTGTGAGGAATGGACCGAGGTTGATTTTTAGCGTATACGGGTATTAAATTATGCCAGTGCTGTTCACTGAAGAGACCATCCTCTCTCCGTTGAATTGTCTTTGCACCTATGTCAGAATTCAATTAACCACGTATGTGTGGGTCTACTCCTGCACTCCAGAGTCTGTTCCATTGATCGGTAACTATCAATTGGAAAAAATACCCCCAAGAACCTCAAAACTCTCTTTTTTGAATCATTATTGAATTCAGATAATTGTGCCCTTTAAACTTAAAAATTGTGACCAACCAATGTAAAGTCTTTTAAATTGACCTGGCTGGATTATGTACAGAAGCATTCGAGTTCACTATATGTTTACATTTTAAAAATAATATTTATGGGTGTAGTTTTTTTCCACCACAAAGGTACTGTTTATAACTTAACAAAAGCTCTGCACTCATTTTTTTTTAATGCAAGGAACTTGCACAGGATAACTTCAAGTAGGCAATTTAGAATATACTCTCAGACCACAAAATCCAGTTTGTGGCAGAGTTTCACCAATCAGGCCCATTCTAAGGGGGCAACTTCTCATCCAAAGAAATAACACTTTTTAATAATTAAATATTCAAACCTCTCCAATTTGGACTGATGTTAAAGAAAGAGACATTTTAGCTGTCCATTTAGAGGAACCCCGTTGCAACACCCCTTTGCCTCATATGGACTTGGCCAAGTGTGAGGCCAAGCGTGTTTTCTGAAATTTAAGCATTTCCAGTAAGAACCTGATATGACCCTGCTGAGCTGTTAGACACCTGTTAGGCCTGTCCCCCAACACTAGAATGACAAAGGAGGGCTGTCAAACAAGAGGGCCTTGAATTAGTCCAACAGAACACACCTTTGTGGGCGCCTTCGGGGACTCTGGCTTAATGAATAAAAAGGAGTGATTTATAATTAGCCCAGCAATTGTGCCTGAATGGGTGTTTCCAAAGTGATTGAAATGTGTGCCTTAACCAAATTGCAAAGTGCCTATCATTTTAATTATATGTGGGGTTTTTTTGTTTTGTTTTTTTCCTGCTTGGGAAACCTATTTTCTATAGACAAAAGGCAAAGGGGTGAGAAACGGCTGTTTCTTAAGAAGCTACTATGTGGTCAGCACATTGCATTCATTACCTCATCTTAGCCTCACAGAACTGCCCAGAAATAGGTAGCAAACTCCAAATGGGTGGAGCTCAAAAATGAGGTTTGATATATTTTTGTTTATCCCAGAGAAATGATGGCATTCCCTAGAAATTGTACCTGTCTCTTAGGGTCACTCTAACCCATAGTGAGTGCTGTTTAAGTGTTTAATGAACAGACACACCCTGGAATTTCAGCATTGTAAGTCTCCATCCAAGTTAGGTAGCCCAATTATCCACCCACACAGGCCCCTTATCCTCTGATGGATGAGACCAAGATCTGGTCCAATGGCCTTAACATCCCACACATTTACCAAGTAGGTTCTGAAAAGCCAGAGCGAGGCAGAGGTGGGTGAAGTGTGATTCCTATTGCCTGTGAGAGTGGTCCCTGTTCATTAACATCCATGTCACCCCCTACTTCAAATCCTGCCAGGAATGTCCCCTGCCCCGACTCAGGATAAAATGCGGACACTTTGCCTCGGCCTCCAAGGCCCTGCATGATCTCCTTCTGCCTCTGCCCCAGTTCTCCTGTCCCCTGGGTCCCCCCAGCACACAGACCCCTTCCCTGACCCCATTCCTTTGCTGCAGCCCTTTCCTGCCACCACACTTCCTGTGCAACGGTCCTTCTCATCCCTTAGCGTTTGGCTTAAATGTCACCTTTTCCAAGAGTCCTTCCTTGAATGTTTCAAGGAGGTATCCTCCCATTATGTTCTGTTTCACACTCTGCCTGTTTTCCTTACAGCATTTACTACTATTTGTAATTATATGGTTATATGTTTGTATACTTTTTTTTGTCTCCCGTCTAAGTAGAAACCTCGGTGGAGGAAGGATTTTTGTCCACTTTAGTCCCCAGTATATATTCATTACGTAGGGCACCTGGTACAGAGCAGACACCCAATAAACGTTTGTTGAATGAATACAAAAGAGGACCAACATGCTGAGGTTGCTGAAGGACAGCGAGAACGTCCAACACTAGAGAACAGCTCTGCTTTCCCGGGAATCACTGTGTTGCAGTTTGTGGCTCTAATCACAGATCATTCCAAGTTGAGTGTGTCATCTTCTTGCACCACTGCAGGCTCTGGACACGAGGCATCCTTTGCTGTGACAGGAGCCCAGCACCTAGGACAGCCTGGAGTTTCTGTCCAATGGGATTGGAGCGTCTTGCCACCCAGATGCAGCCCTGTTGACACTCGATGTCCTGCTTTCAGATCTGAGGAGCTCCGGGCCCAGCCACAGGCCCACAGGCCTTTTGTTTTCCTCTTGCCATAATCAGATGGTTAGCCAGGGGGTTAGCCACGCGGGCTGTAATACATGCTTGCTGCTGGCTGTCATAACCAGAGTGCCCAAGGGAGGATGCCGCAGAAGACGATTGAAACCTTTAGCCAGTCTAGGCAAGAAAGGGGAAGTGGGGAGGCTTACAGGAAGAAAAGGAGAGAGGAAGAGGCGGAGGAGGAAGAGAAAGAAGAGGAAGGAAGGGGCAGGGAGGAGGGGGAAGAAGACCATAGTGCCCACACTAAGGGCTCTCTGGGTGCAATGCACCAGGCCAGAAACACGCATCCGTAACTCCTTTATGCTCCTCAATCCCCTGTGAACTAAGAGGACACTGAGGCTGACAGAAATGACGGAAGGTGCCTGAAGCCACCCAGTTACTAAGTAGCAGAACTGAGATCAGATTTAAGATAACCCAATCCTTTTAAACCAAATCCCTCTCGGTTGACAAGCTGACATCTTCTGCACGTGGAGCTCCATTCCTCTTAGCTCTCTCTCCTACACACAGCCTTTTATGGGACACACGATCCACTCTACAAATCTAGAAGGTAGCTAAAGGGAGGACTCGGGCAAAAAGGTGCTGTGGCATTAAAGAGGCCCAGTGGAGGAAACCGAGGCTGGGATTCTTGCCACAGCACCTTAACCTCCCTATTCCTGCCCGGGTGCTGACTACAGAAATGATAATGGTGAATGACGATGATCATCAATCATGCTAAGGCTTTGATTTAATGAGCATCACTGCGTGCAAGCCCTGGAACTGAGAGCTACTAGAATTGGTCCCATTTTACAGATGCAGAAACTGAGGCACAGTGAATCACACAGATAGGAAGCTAGGAAGGCTTAGGACTTGGTCCATCTGCCCCTAGCAAGAGCCCATCATCACTACCCCACAGTGCTTCAGGGAGGAGTTGTTGAAAGGAAGACCCATGAGACTTAAAATTGCTGGTTCTTGCCCAAATGTCACCTTGCTCCTGACATGGAGCCTCCAAGTTGTGTATCCAGGAGCCAACGGTCCCGGGTCACATGCAAGCCCTGGAACAAGCTGTCCCACACCTGTTATTCTTTAGGACCCAGCTCAACTGCCACCAGATCCTAGAAGCTTTCCCAGAGCCTCCCCTCCCCCGTAGGATGAGCTCCTCTCTCCTCTGGGCCCAGAGCCGGGGGCGACATGCTACATTCTGCTCATGCTTCTCTGTCACCTCCTACTCCAGCCCACCATCTAGCTGAGGGCAGAGACCATGTTGTTTCCACTTAGCGATGCCCTGTCACTCCTTGGCACACAGCAGGTGCAAAGAAAATTACCTCTGTGTGGGTTGAACTAAGGAAGGGATTTAGATATGGAGCCCATCCCAGAGAATATGACTGCCACTTTGCAGCCCAGCAGCAGAAAGTTGTTGCTTTCTAACAATGATGGGATCAGAGCACCAGTGGGCTGGCTACGCCATCTGTCCCCTTCAGTCCCAGGCTGTCTGTTTCTTCCTTGGGGCCGTGTGGTATGGGCTTTGCCTCTGCCCAAGCTAGACTTGGCTTTCGCTCTTCCCTTCTTGGCTAATTGACCTTGAACATGTCATTTGATTTCTGCTGCTCAGTTTCTCCACCTGCAAAATAGGCAGAGTGATGTGGTGAGAATTAAGTCAGGCAGTGTGTATGAGCAGGAATAGTGCCTGGCTCATAGGTCTCAGCTGTTAACGTTACGTATTTGCATATGGAGCCACACTCACTCCCTCACTCGGTAGTGCGGTAGTGCCCTCCACCAGCAAAGCTGCATGGTCCATCACAGCCCAGGGTGGGGAAACTCAGCCGAAAGAGCTGGAAGGGAGACTCCTGTACCTGCCAGGGATGTGGAAGATAAAGGCTTCCGGAGGCCAGATTTAAAATGATGAAGTGAGTGAGAAGACAGCAGGGGGACAATGGGGAGCTTCAGAAAGAGAATTGGAGTGAGTTGGGGAAAAGCACAGTGTGCGGAGACAGGAGTGGACGGATGAAGTGTGATAAGAAGATTATGGGCTGCTGAGAGCTGGAGTGGGCGGTGAGGAGGGAGCCGGTGATGAAGGAGAGGTAACAACTTGGCTGCAATAACCAGATGGCTCAAAGGTAATGACGCGCAAAGGGGAGGGCGGATGTATAGGAGCAAGACAGAGAAACTCGAGCTGTGCTGGCCAGTGTGGCCCAGCCCAGGGGCCCTGGAGCCAGGATAAGATGTCCTGCCAAGTGTGTGTATGCACGTGCGCAAATAAACGAGAGCGCAAACAAGCACGTGTGTTGTGTTCATCCGAGCAGTTCTATTCAATCTAAAGGACCGAATGCATATGCTCTCCAGTGTACAAGGGCAACGTGTTCTATGGCACGTAACCAATAGCAGTGCTAATAACATCAGCAACAACAATAAAGACTGCCATTATTAACCACTCATTATGTGCTGACCACTCTGCTGTAAGCCTTGATGATCCAAATCTTCACAATAATCTTGTGGAGTTGGCACTACCATTCTCCCCATTTTAGAGGTAGGAATTGAGGCTCAGAGAGGTTAAGTTACTTGCTCAAGGTCACACAGCCGTAAGAGGCAAGGCCAGAATTCAGCACTGTATCTGACCGGCTAAATAGCTGGTACCATTGTTAAAAACATCCCAGGTTATAAGCATCCAAATTCTTTTCAGTTGATATTCCCTCAAAATAATTTCTTAGTTGGAAAGCAAGCAGAGCTGGTGGAACACACGAGACCACCTGGCTGGCCAGGGTAGGTAAGTTAGGACCAACGTCCAGCACGTTCCAGAGGAGTCCCAAGATCTGAAAGTGAATCGGGCCTATGTTTCACACTGACATCCACAGACCATTCAATGGCCAAGGGCAGCATACATGCCCAAGGCTGCTTTTCACCGTTAAAGAGTGAGGCCACAACCAGTTTGCAGGCTGCCATCTACCTGCCTTGGCAGCTACTGGCAATACACATTCTAATGCAAAAGTAGTTATACCTGGTAAGTATAAGGGAAAGCAAAACAAAACATGTTTTCATCAAGCAGTGCTGCTGTTTCCAAAAGGGCATCAAAGAAGGATTTATTTTATGCTGAGGACTGTATGAAGAGCTATTCCAAGCCCAGTATTAGACAGCAGGATATTGTGTGAAGCAACCTTGGAAAATCAGTTTTTTTCTGTCCTGAGCTGAATTCTGATTGCACATTTTGGTGGTGGTTCCTTCTTTCACAGTCTCTTCCTTCCGTCTCCATTGGTGTCTGGCTTCTTGGTCAGTGGCAGGGAAGCTCGACAAAGTCCACATTTGTTTTTCTTGGTTAAGGTGAGGCATGGTCGGGTCGTATCCAAAACCATAATGATCCCATCATGAGTGTTTGTCTAGCACCAGCCACAGTCACCTGGTTATCTCATTCTACCCTCTTTACTGTTTTACAGTTGATGGGCTGTGTCTCACTTCTCACCTTTTCCTCTGGGTCCGATGATAATTCTCAGAGACGACAAGGCAAAGGAAGTAATTGGCGTGTGGCAGTTTCGGGGGCAGAGCACCTGTGGTGCATTGGACATGGGCTCTGGGGTGTGGCTTTGGGAAAACTGCCAAGCAGGGATAATAAAGATACCAAATTTGCAGGCTCTTTGGTGGGGGTTATACGAGACGGGTCTATGTCAATGGCAGGGACCGTCATGGCGCCCTGCACTGGGTAAGCAGTTAACAAATGTTGTGATGTGAATAATATAATTTGCTTCCTAAGGTTGGTTCTGGGTGTGTATATTGAACCTATGTCTGATTAATAGTATGCTGGTGTTTTGACTTCATTATACTGTTGTGTTTAAGGGACTTGGGGGTGGGGTGCAAAGGTGAATGGTACATGGGGTATTCCTTTAAAAAGGTCAGTTCTGATCAAGGGAAAATGTTGACAAATAGCTGTAAAACAAAGCCACGAGGACATTACGGGATGGAACTGGAGTTCATGGGAAGGAAAGACTACTTCTAGGCTAGGCAGTTAGGGAAGGCTTCCTGGAAGAGTTGGTCCTTGACTTGACTGGAAAGAACAAACAATATTGCCAAGTGGAGGCTGGAGTAAAGGGAGGAATTCCAAAGGCGTAGAAATGAGATGACCAAAGGCACAGAGGCAGGAACACTCTAGTTACTCAGAGAAGTCTGTGAATTCTTCCCATGAATAACTGGCCATAGCATCTGATTTGCTCTGCCTTTTCCTTAGGGTTTTTCTCAGTGCTGATCTCTAGTTACCTGTGTTAGTCAGGATAAGTCTATCCTGCTGTGTAACAAACAATCTCAGTAACTTAATACAACTAAGTTTTGTGTCTTGCTTCTCTCACAGTCTGTTGGGGAGGGGCTACGTTCCACACAGATTTTTTAGGAACCAAGGCTCCTTTTGACTAGTGGCTTCATCATCCCCCAGCACCCAGAGTTCTCTACTGGACTGAATCTGGCTGACTGATAAATGAAAAGAGTATGTGGAGCCCACAGAGGAAGTTTTAGGGACCAGGCTGGAGGTGGCGACCTCACTTCTACCAATATTCCATTGGCCAGAACTCAGTGACGTGGCCCACCTAGCTGCAAGGGAGGCTGGAAAATGGAGTCTTCCTGCACACCCAGAAGTAAACTAAAACAGGTTTTGTGAAACCAGATAATATTGTCCCTGTCACAGTTTTCTATAACTGTAGGTATTTTGGCAAGCAACTTGAAGATGAGTATAATAAATCCTCAAGTTAAGTATTCTTTTGAGTTTGCAGTGACTACTGTATATTTTATTCTTGTGCCGAGAAAGAACCTTGAAATACCTTGCAGACCATCTATTTACAAGCCCTGCGCAGATTCATGGCATAACGTGTATCATTTGATCTCGTGAGAGGTAGCAGAACAGGTGCACTGATTCCTCCATTTAACCACTGAGGAAGCTGAGGCAGGAGTGACCCTGGACTCAGGGATCTTTTTTGCCCATGATCCAACCCTATCAGTTCCAATGAGGAGATGAGCTATGGAAGGAATTCCATTGCCTCTGTGGTCTCTGATGTTAGAGCTGTGATTCTCAAATGGAGACAAATTTGCTCCCCCCAGGAGATGATTGGCAATGTCTGGGGACGTTTTTGGTTACATCTGGGGGGGTGCTACTGGCATCAGGTCGGGGGGAGGCTAGGGATGCTGCTAAACGTCTGCAAAGCACAGGACGGCTCCCACGACAAAGAATGATCTGGCTCAAAATGTCAATAGTGCCAAGTTGAGAAACCCTGCTTTAAGGACCAAAAAAAGACCAGTGGCTGGAGTGTAGTCAGAGGACAGTGTGGGAATGATGTCCAGGGCTTGTGACTGTCAGGACACAAGCAGCGCCCACTGGTTATGGTGAAAGCAGTCAGCAGCTGCCACCGAAACGCTTTGTCAAATGCTCACGTATCAGGATTATGACCCCTATTGCCAAGCCAAACATGTTAGTAAGCAAGGCAGACCTCTTTGACGATGTGTGTCCATAACCACAAGAAGTACTCAAAAGGTGTCATGCAGTGCACAGTTAAAAGGTCATCCAGCACATTCTAAACACTGTACAAAAGCACAGAGGGAAGACTGGTAGGGAATGACAACTTGTTGAGCATGGTGGTTTCTGGAGGACAAAATTGAGTTATTCTATTTTGGCTACCATGTGCTTTTCTAAATTTTCCAACATTTCTAAGATTAGTTTGTATTTTTTAAAACCTTTTTATTTTGATATTATTTTTAACGTACAGAAATGTTGCAAGAAGAGTACAAGAAAATTCCAGAAACAGGTTCACCAACTGATTACATCTGACCCTGTTGGCTCTATCATTCCCTCCATCCCTCTCTCTCCCTCAGCCATTGTGCCTCCTTACCCCTAAATATGTGAATGATACATTTATCAAAATCAGGAAATTCATTTCTTCTTCCGTTTAACCTGGAACAGTTCCTTGGCCTTCTTTCGTGTTTCTTGCCCTTGTCATTTTTGAAGATTATATGCTAGTTGTTTTTTTGCAGAATATCCCTCAGTTGGGGCTTGTCTCCTATCTTCTTGTGATTAGATTCAGGTTATGCATCTTTGACAGGAATGCCACGTAAGTGATATTGTGTCCTTGTAAACATGCATTAGGTTTTTAATAAAAGGGAAAATGCTATGACAAAGAGATGACTTAATGAATGAATACAGCCTCACTCCACACCTGTCCCCACTCTGCTTCCTCCATGATCAGGAGCCAGGGCCCTGTCTTATTCATCTGGACGTTCTTTGTAGTGTTCAGTACTTATCTCTTTTACAATTCATTTCATTCATTTGTCGAGCGTTTCTGGAACACCTACAATTCTGTGCTCACTTTTCATTCTTTCATTTCACCTCCTTCGTTGGCCAAACCTTTCCAGAGCACAAGCTCTGTGCTGAGGTTTGGATCATGCCTCAAGCACAGTAAGCAAGTGAATATTTCTGAATCAAAGTACGCTTTTTGCCACATCCTAGCAGATGCGTGTGGCCATCAGAGCGTTTTTCCCTCTTCAGTGGCTTCCCAGGTATTCTTTCCTACCTCTATCTCAGTGCCTACGATATTCAATCAAAATGCTCCATCTCCCCAACTTGTCTTCAAGCTGCTTGAGGAGAGAAACCAAGTCAGGCCCATGTCCAGCTCCCAGGAGCCTAGTCCAAGACATTACATCAGTGCTTCATACGCATTTCCAGAGTAAACGGCATTTACATGACCAGCCTGTAAGGATGGGGGACTTTTTCCTTTGAGGAAATTGTCTAAGAATGCCCATTCTGTTGAACTAATCATCCTTCAGTTATACTTATAAATAAGTCAGGAGCCACCTAAACACAGCAGAAACCCAGGAAACTGTACACACACACACACACACACACACACCTGCTCTTTTGGGGAGATTTGGAGTTACTATCAGTTCAGAGTGTATTTCTTTAATCAGAACGGTCCATTGTGCCCCAAACTGGCTAATTCCATACTTCCAGTATCTCGGAAATCGAACATCGGATTGTATTATTAAAGCAAAGTCATTTGAGAGCAGCAGCAACTACGCAGCTACCCGTGCTCAAAGCCCCACATCTTCATTTCATAACTACCAGCTGTCCTGGTAACTTTCTTTGCTTTTAACTCCAAAACCATGAAAAGTAAATGGGAATGAGCCACTTTAAATTAACTATGAGACACAATTACATTTTGACAGTTTAATTGCATTCTTACTGCACATATCAAGTATGCCAATTGTATTTTTAGATTCTTTTGCAATTAAGAAAGTAGCCCTAAAAGAGATAAAATAATTGGTGGACTAAATGGTTCTTTCTTGAGGGAACTATATTAAGGAATGAATGCTGAGCCATTACATCCGTAGTAATTAGCTTTGAAACCACTGTGGACAGATGGAGACTCCTCCTTGAAGCCACAATCCTATTCTTCACCCCCTCCTTTCTGCTCCACGTTGCCAAGCCAACAGAGGGCCAAGAAATGCCTTGGCCGGAAAGGATTGGGTGGGTTTATCGCCCTATGGTCTGAGTGCCCCAAGGTGGCTCCAGAGATGGCATCATCTGTGTGAACCAGGGCAGAATTGTTACTGACGTATCCTGGGAGGTGACTTCAGCATCTGCGAACTTTGGATGAATCTGGAATATGATTTGTCACTGTTAAAATTCCCAAAACCGTTTCAAAATATTCAGTGGGGTGGGCTAGGGACATATGATGAACTAAAAAAGTAAGATCCTAAATGGTACAATCTAAGTCGGTACCATCAATATGTACATTAACAAACGACAGAATGGATGAACGTCAAAACATTAACCTCTGGATGGCGGGATAGTGGTGAGCGTACCTCTTCATCCTTTTCTTTTATAACCAGCAAAAGCAGGTGTTACACATATCTCTACAGGGTAGGTTGAAATAGCATGTGGTTGAAACCAAATTCAGAATGATGACTCTAAAGCATCTATATGTGACAGTACCTCTCATGAATTGCACCTCCCCCCTCCAAATACATATGTGGAAGTCCTAACCCCCAGTACCTCAGAATATGGCCCTGTTTGCAGATAGAGTCCTTAAAGAAGTAATCAAGTTAAAATGAAGTCATTGGGGTGGGTCATCCATTCTGTCTGGTGTCCTTATAAGGAGATTAGGACACAGATGCACACAGAGGAAAGAGGATGTGAAGACACAAGGAGAAAATGGCAATCTACAAAGGCGAGAGGACTCAGAAGAAATCAACCCCACTGACACCTTGATCTTGGCCTTCCAGCCTCCAGAACAGTGGGAAAGGAAACTTCTGTTGTTTAAGGTGCCCACTGTGGATCTTCGCTATGGCAGCCCAAGCAGACTGATACAGCACCATTAAGTTATAACGATGGTGATATGACCTGTGCAATTGCTCAGGGACCAGTGCTCAGAAAGGCCCTGCACTTGTCTCAGTGCTCTGCTGTTGCCGTCTTAAAATTCTTAATAATTTCTGAACGAGCAGCCCCACGTTTTCATTTTGCACTGGGCCATGAAGTATTTAGTCAGTCCTGATTGTACCCATTAATCCACATGTTTCCACCTTCAAGGTAGGCCAAGTAGGTGCTCTCTTACTTACTAAGCATTCATTGAGCACCTGCTGTGAGCCAGGCACGTTGCTCCTAAACACAGAGAAGTTAGCTCACATCTTATCCTCTAGGAAGCTGAGCTGAAGAGCGGGAAAGGCTTGTAGACAAACAGCTCAGTGCCCACAAGTGGAGGAAGGAAAGGCAGCGCCAAGGATGGCACGTCCCCACTCTAGATGGCTTCACACCACCCAAAGCCCATCGTAGAGACAAGCAAAGTGAGGCTGACCTGCCCGAGTTTCAGCCAGCTGGCCAGTGAGACTCAAACCCCGGTCTTAACGTCCTCTTTCCATGAAGTCTCACCGCTCCCAGGAGTGCCCCATGTGACTTCCCATATAGTTAACACACAGACCGAGGGGCCATGGAGTGGGTGTGTGGTATATTCACACACTGACGATTGCGAGGCTGCAGGTACCTTGTGAAGTAATCTTAAAGGTTCATGTTTGCAGCACGGGGCTCATGAATCACACGACATGGATGGGAGCTGGCTGCAGGATAGAGAGCCTGAAACCAGGGGGAGAGATATCTAAAAGGGAATGGCCTTGGATTAAGTCATTTTAGAAACAATAGTGTCTGGGTCTGTTCCTGGGGCCACAAGGGCCTCTTATGGGGGAGTAATAATGTCCACTCTCTACTGACTTTCCAAGTGTCTGCTCAATCATTTATTTCCCACTGTTGGCAAAATAACTGATACAAGAAAGCTCCATGCTCAGAAACTATAAATGAGGACAATGTTAGGCTACAGTCTGCATTATCGGCAAATATAAAGCCGATGGCTTTATTTCCGTTAAATATAAAGCACCTGTGTACCACGATTCCCCGCCACTCCCCAGTCTGATGGATTTTGTTCAGTGTCTAAGAACGCCTTCCTCATTTAGCTCAGAAGAGTTTTGCCACCTTAATGACCTCGTTACTTAAGATATCTATTATTCAATTATGGTTAAGAGATGGGTAAGATGAATTCTTTTCCAAACTTTCAAGCAAGTGAAACTTTGCATTTATTAAAGCAGGGATGAAAGAAACATCTCTTTCTCTGGCACCAACCAGTCCTGGAATCAGCACTCCCCCTGCCAGACATGCAAAGGGTCTTCGGTCCCCCGCGGGCCAGTTCAGCACCATTGTTTCTCAGATAGCAGACTCACTTGGAACTGTTAGCCTGAGTGCCCCACAGGCCATCAAGAAGAGGCACCGGACTCCATTATAACGTCTCTTAGCACTTTCTGCACCACCACGCCGTGCTGGTGGGTACCTGGCTGTGCAAGAGGGGCCTGCAAATGGGATTACAGAGAGAACATCACATTGCCTGTCCCCTCCAGCCGGGTGAGGGAGGAGGCGGGTCACACTCAGCAAGCAGCTGTATCCTTTGATTTTCTCGGAGACCTCGTGCCAGGCCTGTTGCCCCCTGACCGAGTTCCACTTTGATGGGTGAACCAACACCCCCCAAGTCGGGGCTGCCATCCGGGGCTCCTCCGTGCGGGCAGCTGGGGGAACTGAGTCACAATGATGCGGTCTGAACACCTCTCTGCACGAGCAAGTTTGTGTCGCCTTCTTTAGGCTTTTGTTTTGGGGCCGTGGTGGTGATCAGTGTGTGTGTGCGTGTATGTGCACGTGAGTGTGTGTTTTCTTCCAGCTCCTCTAGAACGTGGCAGTGTAGAGAAAGGGTCCACGGGGTTCCAGGGAAGCAGAGGACAGTCAGTTGATCAGGGCATCTGGGCCAGGCGGGCAGAAAACTGTCTTAGCAGCTTATAAAAGAAACACACACACACACACACACACACACACACACACACACACACACACACACTGAGAGAGTGGAGGCATCACCTTGCTCGTCCA
>NW_020174301.1:7754341-7768404 GCF_003031525.2 Neophocaena asiaeorientalis asiaeorientalis | reverse complement strand
TAGCAGTAGCAGCTTATAAAAGAAACACACACACACACACACACACACACACACACACACACACACTGAGCGATTGGAGGCATCACCTTGCTCGTCCAAGTTCAGCAGAGTTGACAATTCTGAGCCTCGCTTCGTGCTGTTTGGACCTTGCCCGAAACCCCTCCAACTGTCCTAAGCAGGAGAGAATAGGTCCTCCGCTAATTACCCCAGAGGCCAGCTTTCTGCTCCTTTGAAGAGCTCGCTTTGATGTGATGCAATTCTGCTACCAGGCCCGGCTGTGCCCAGATCAAGCGCATAACGAGCAATTATCAGCTGGGCCCGAAGAGTGCGGCTCAGGCAGCAGACTGGAAACTGGCCTGCGCCCGCCGCCGACTATCCTGGCCTCCGCCAGCTCCCCCGGGGCTGCAGCAATTCACTTACCCACTTCCCTCTGCACTCCTGCCCTTGGCGACATCCTTCCCATCTGTAAAATGGGACTGAGGCAGCTCATCAAGGAACCTGCTCGGAGGGCTCCACCCGGCTGGCTGCACCGTGCTTTAGCTGCTGCTCGGGGCACCAGAAAAATACTGGGAGAGACAACCTAGGCTAGCACAGAGCCTCGGGGAGGACAGGCTCTGCCGTCAGAGTCTCAAAGTCATTAGGGTGACTGTGTGACCTTAGCCAAGGGATGAACCTTCTCAGGTCAGCGCCCCCTCCTGGAAAGGCAGGACACTAAGGGAATCCACCTGCAGGATGGTGGGGGACTAGAGTGTGGGGCCTGCACCCGGGGACTCACTACACCCTCGAGGGCCATATCACCATCATGTTCACATATTTGGTCACAGGCCCTGAGGTGGGGATGGATGGGCTCGTAATAAGATAACTGAGGCACAGGCAGAGTGACCTGCACATCGTCTGCCCTAAAGACCAGGGAAAGAGAGTCGAACTGAGTTTTTAAGACATTATAAAGAAGCAGTTTGGTGGGATCTGAGTCCCACCCTCCTCCAGAAGGTCTTTAGGGGCAAGACGTGGGGGTCTTTTCTGGTTTTGTCCATCAGACGCTGAGTCCTGTCCTGACAGCTTTCCTCAAAGCACAGGACACGTCTCACAGCTAGGAGGAAAAATCTACCAGAAGGAAGAGCCTTCTGTTTTCACAAGGAGCGTGGGCTCTTCCACATAAAGGGGCTCCAATCTTTCCAAGACTCTCTTCCCTGCTCCTAAAATTCCTTTTGTTTCCCTATCAGACATCAGGCTTGAAAGACAGAGCTTCCTGGAGAGGGGACACAGGACTTCCCTTCCAGGTGGTTCCCTGAACCTGGCACCAGGTAAATCTGCAAAAATCTACCTCCAATAAGAAACTCCCCATCCACTTCGCCTGGTGGCCACGTGGTCGTCTCTGAATTCCCATAATTCCCTCTGTTGGGCCCTTACCTCTGGGGTCTTGCAGATGGCTCCATGGGGGCAGATTAATGAGGCTCTGAGCATCTTGGGGCAGAGATCACATCATGCTCATCTCTGTCCTTCACAGGTACGTAGTCTAGGAACCTTTGCTTTTTCCTCTTTCTTTCTTTCTTTCTTTTTCTTTCTTTCTTTCTTTTTCTTTCTTTCTTTCTCTTACTTTCTTTCTCTTTCTTTCTTTCTTCCTTCCTTCTTTCCTTCCTTCCTTCAACAACTCTTTCTGTTTTCCTTTCTTTCTTTCCCTCTCTCTCTCTTTCTTTCTTTTCTTCATTTTTTCTTTCTTTTAATTTAAGCCAATGGCCTGAGATTATTTCTGGAGAGAAGGCTTGGCAGAGAGGGGTGGGGCTGAGCCCAGGCGTCTGGGTGGAGGGCACTGCCACAGAGGGAAGCACCAGAGAGCAGCCACCTCGCAGCTGTGCGTACAGCTAGCCTTTGCCATCTCAGCAAGTTCTGGAAAGTTCTGTCTGCTTCACCCTGGGGAGCCCGGCCCTTGCTGCCGTCCTCCTTTCAGACCCTCAAATGAAGCAAGCTCTCTCCTGTTCCTGTTCCTTCACACATGTTCCTCTTCCTCTCCTGTAACGACTTACTCCCAGCTCAAGTCCTTCAGAATTCAGCTCCCTCCTCCAAGAAGGCATCTCTGGCTGCCCAATCCAAACAAGGCCCCCTCCTCAGTTCTTTTCCTTCATGGCCCTTAACCCAGTTCTCCTTGAAATACCTATTTGTGGGAGTATCTGATTAACACTCACTCTGACACTCACTAATCTACACAATCCACGAAGGCAGCACCTGGCCATTTGAGCACTACAGTCCTCCCAGTGCTTGGGACACAGTAGGTGCTCAATAAAGATTTGGTAAACGAGTGAATACGCATGATTACCAACGCTGCTTGGGGCCAAGTTATCAATTCTACCCTGAAGCCCAGGATATGTGACCTCCAAACGTCCGGGAAGGAATGGCTTTGATTTCTGTCTGCTCGGATGGGAGCGTCGCCACCCACCTCTGCCTGCCCTCTGCCCCTACCACGAGAGCCTCAGTTCCCACCACCCCTTTCACTCACAAGAAGCTCGGGGCTGTGTTCAAGAGGGATTTTTTACAGCAGCCAAAGCCAGCAAATGTTCCCTTAAAATAGAATGCCCTCCCTCTTCCCAAAGGGGAGCGGGATTGACATTAGCTTCCTTTGGGAACAGTCTCCATGACCCCCTCCCACCTCCAGATACAGGAGCCACCAGAGCAGCCTGCCCTCGAGATAAAAAGCCGCTGAGCCCTCAGGGAAGCTGGAGAAAAGGGTAGCTGCAGGGGGTGGGAGGCCGGCACAGGCAGTTTTCACATCTCAGGACCTGAAATGATTGCCTTCCTCTCCTCTCTCTGCGGGTTGGTGGGGAGGTGTGTTATGAGCTGGTGACTTCAGGCTGGACCTGGAGACGGAAGAGGCGGCAGCTGTCAGGGATAACTTAGCAAGTCCCTCCTCACCCATCACAGCTGAGGCCAGATCCATCTGTAGCCCATCCATGGGGACGTAGGAAGCCTGCCCCGCCACCAGCCTGTTCCAGCGGCTGCGAGGCGGCCGGACCAGGGAACCAGGGAGATGCCTGTCTGGCAGAGAAAAACGAGTGTAACAACACTGATAAAAGAAAAGGATGGGGCCAAGCCCTGCCTTCCGTTGGGGCCTTGCTACAAGGAGGGAACGCGGTGGGGGTGGTCCCCACTAGAGACCCCAGATGCCAGCGGTAGAGGCCAAGGGCCTCCCAGAAAACCCCGTGGGGACGTCTTTTTCTTCCCATCCACAGTACCAGGGACAAGGCCTGGCACACAGAAGGCTCTGGGATGGCTTCCTCTAGCGGTGAAACATAAAGGGAGAAATGCTGGGTTTGGGGTTAGGTCAGGGTTTAAATCCAAACTTGGTCCCTTGCTGAACAAGCTCTTAATCTCTCTTGGCTTTATCTAATTTCATCTCCCTTGATCTTCCATGGGGGTTAAATACACCCCTTATGAAGTCCTTGGGATGGCTATGGGCGAAGTTACGGGTGCCCTGCACGTATTACCCCTGTGCACGCACCAGCATCTTTCCCCGTGTCATGAAGAAAATGTATGCCCTGGGCAGAAAACATGGCCTTAAATGGGGTGTCTCTCTCCCCCCAGCCCCTGCCTCTGTCGGAGCTAGGATTCATACCAGTGTTTCCCGTCGCTGTCTTGAGTCTGGAGCTCAGTGTGACTCATATGAGAGTTCACTTCCCCTGCACATCTTCTTAGCTTGGCTAGAAAAATTACAGTAAATGATTAGGATGAGAACAGACAAGAGAGCCTGAGTTTTGAAAAGTGCTTTAGAGTTGGCCGCATTTTTATGCACAGCCTCTCTTGACAGACAAGGAGTCTTGTTGGAATGAAAAACACAAAACAGGTGGAAGTAAGTAAATAAACGGTTCAGCAGCCCCGCCATTCCAGGAGCGCGCATCTGGCTTGAGGTGTTGCCAGTGGCTTGTGCCTGCTCTGACAGCAGGGTGCCAACAGCGCCCGGTGGCCTTTGGAAGGCTGGTAAAGAGGGAATTCCATAGTGATCAGAGAGATCATCAGGCCCCTAAAACTCCATAGTGAAACCTATTCATTGGAGCTGTTACACTGTCACAGTTTTCTTATTTATACTTTCCTCTTTAAGAAGGATTTGGCATGACTTACCACAAAGACTCTCTCTATATTATACATACAGATCTATACACACACACACACACATATATACACACACACATACATACACATACAGTTCATAACAGGATAAAATAAAGAGATGAAGAAATCAGGGTGAAAGGGAAATAGAAGTAAAAATCAGATTAATCCAAGCATAAGCCTATAAAATCTGGAAGAGTTGCTACACGTGGGATGGGGAAGTGGGCTTTATTTACACTCATGCAAAGACATCCTTTTACTTTACCCCCAGATCCCATCCTCAGAGCTGCCCGGACACACTTGTGGCTACCGGTATAACAAATCCCCCACCTGGTGGTGTCTTGTCTCACGTCACTGTTTTGCATATAATTTATTTCCTGGCATGAAACCAGCTCTACCTTTAGAGCCGTGGCCTTCGCCATTTCTCACCTGGGAATTTCCCAGGTATCGGACAGCTCCCAGGTCTGGGGAAACCATCTGCCTCAGCCTATTGGAAAAGAGCAGGCTGAGCCTCTTTGGAAATTTTGGACACAGCAGAAGAGATATGTGCTCCGTGAAATATAGTTGTTCAGATGTTTTTAATTCTGTTGTGTGGTTACAGCCATGGGTGCCTTCGTCCACGACGTGGATGACCATAGTGCTTCCTCTGGATGCCAGAACAACGCTACTCTGTAATCTATAGAGAAACCAGCGCATCCATTGACAAGCGACATGGTGCATTTTACTTTCCTTGTAGTGTGGAGACAAGATGACTTATTATCCCAACACATTCTTAAAGAGACGTTCGCTACGAGGGACAATAGGAAACGAATTTGTACAGTTTTATCACTTAATAACAAATCCAAATTCGGCAGCCTCATCCTTTCTTTAGTGGTGTGGACGGGAGTTCCAGGGCTTGCCCTACCTCTGGTACTTACCAGTTGCGTGAACTTAGGCAAACCTTAACCTCCCTGAGCCTAGACTTTTCTCACCTGTAAAGTGGAGTAACACTAATACCCACAGAATCAGGTACTAGTGTGAAGATGAAATGAGAGAATGTATATGAAGCATTCAGCCATGTCTAGCACTCAATAAATCTTAGCTGCTAGTATTCACATTATTAATTTCATGACGACGATGATAATAATGCTGACAATATTTAAAGCCATGGTGCTCAACCGGGGACAATTTTGCCTCCCAGGGGACATTTGCAATATCTGGAGACATTCTTGGTTGTTCTATCCGGGAGGGAGTATACTACTGGCATCTAGTGGGTAGAGGCCAGGATGCTGCTAAACATCCTCCAATGCCCAGGACAGCCCCCGCTATAAAATGATCCCCTCAAAATGTCAATAAAGCCAAGGTTGAGAAACCCCATTTTAAAGTATAAAAATGTCTTGTTCAGAGTTAAATTCTTGCTTTTTCGGAATTCTATTAACATCAGCTAGAGAAACCACACTTTAAAAAAAAAAAAAAGGTGGGAAACACCTTTGCCAATTTGCTAACTGGCTGTACAGTCTGACGTTGTCTGCTCAAGCCTCAGTGCTCTCATCTGTCAAATGGCTGGGTTGTACTAGTTGATTTCTAAGTGTCCTTCTGGCTTTGACCCTCTCCGTGATTCTAATTTTCAACAATCCTCTTTTGTGCGTAAAGGAAGAGGGGCCGGGCAGAACCAGGCTACATTCTGGATAAATAACAGCACAATAGAATTCCTTTTGGAAATAAATCATCTTTTCATATAAAATCTTCTGAAGACCATTTCGAGAAGAGTAATAGATCTGCCAGTCCAACACCTGCAGGGTGGGTAATAATTTACTTAGCTCACTGACTTGGGGGCAGGTCCTGTTCTTGATAAATGGCCCAATTAAACATCTGTTAATCACAGCATTATCTCATCAGAAGGTGGAATACCTGCTTCTCTTAAGCAGTTTCTCAGTGAGATAACATCACAAATTCCCCAAGCAGTAAAGGGCATTTAACAGCACACGGAATCGGGGGTGGGGGGGGACGATGACAATATTCCTCTCTGGGGCTTTGGCCCCCAGCAATCGCTGGGAATATCCCCTATGCCCCATCCCAGCCCTTCCCCCATCAACCTTCCTATAACCTCGGCTCCTGAACTCTCCTGTTCGTCTGAGGCCTTGATAATAAAGCAACATCTGCAAAACCTACAAGAACTTTACTGCAGTTAATTGAGTAATTGAAGCAAGATGCAGGGAGAGGTGATCTATGGGCCTGGGTTGAGGGCCGAGAAGGGAGACAACGGATTTATTGCAAAGGCCGTGGGCGGCCTTGGGTCCAGGCCCTGGTTCACGGGAAGTTTGAGGTCATGTGGGATTAAAATATCTTTAGAAACAAATGGAATAATTTGACTGAAATATCAGGAGCGCTGTGCCAGTTTATGCCAGGAGACCAGGTGTGATTTATTTACCTTGCACCCAATACGTTTTTTTGATATCTGCCCCATTCGTCTAAATGTATAGATTATTGAGCAAATGGATAACCCTTGTCTGCGTCTGTCTGTCTGTCT
Source organism: Neophocaena asiaeorientalis asiaeorientalis (assembly GCF_003031525.2). Taxonomy (NCBI): domain Eukaryota; kingdom Metazoa; phylum Chordata; class Mammalia; order Artiodactyla; family Phocoenidae; genus Neophocaena; species Neophocaena asiaeorientalis. The sequence goes on along the minus strand of NW_020174301.1, from coordinate 7,761,797 downwards.
CATCCTGATTGTTACATGAAGCCTGACTTTTGTGGTTCAAGATAAGTAAAGTTATGCCTTAAAGGCACGAGAGCCCCAGAAACTACCCAGGTGGTAAGCAGGGCCAAAGATATTTACAATCTAGCGGTTGTATTTTCTCGAAAAAAAAGGTTTAATAGAGCTAATATGCAATCGGTGGTAATGTCTTCTTGTAATTGAATAAATCCATAAATCTTTACATTTAAGCACAATTCACCACCTTGAAGTCATTGGGTATCATGTAATAGATTTTCTAGCCTTGCAGATGCCAGATACACACGTTATAGATACATAAAATTGCCCCCGTGAGCGCCTGGCATCAGATGTGCCTGCTGACTAGCCCGAGAACACGCCCCCAGCGCACGGAGGATTGGCCTTTGGGAAGGTTATTGCTCCTTTTGTAGTTTCTCTGCTGCTTTATTAAATCCCAAATTCCTTGCAAAACTGTTCAATTTTAATAACTCAAATCTGCATGGATCATAAAGCTGTCTAAATATACCTAGAGCCCTGAGTAACAGACAGATCCGTGGGTGATGATGTCGCTGGACCTGATTAACCGGAACAGGTCACTGACAAGATTTTATTACAAGTGTCATTTAGATTTCTGACAGCTTTACAAGGCTTAATGGCTTTTTATTAAATACATTGTGTTCAAGGAAGCTGACAGTTGGGGATGCCTTGTAAATACAATGCAATGGAATTTCCTTAGAAGCTGGGTGAGAGAAAGCAGAAGGATGGTGGGACGTCCCTCCCTGTCCCTGGTCCTATTGCTCAGGAGGCCTGGAGTTCACTATCTCCTGAGGCTAAAGACAAATGACCCCTGGCACCACCCCGACAGCTCTCCAAACCCAGCAGGTCTGCCCCAGTTTGACCCAGAGGTTTACACGTGAAGCTCTCCAGAGAATCAAATTTCTTGGGCCAGAGTGTGACCCGCTCCAGCCACCGCACCGCCCCCCACCCCAACTCCTCCCCTAAGCCAGGCGTCCTCCTGGAATCACTGAGCCTGGTCTTCCTGAAATTCACGTTCTCCGTAAACCAGTTAGCTAAGTTTTGTTTGTTTCTGTCCAGCAGTTTGTTGGACCCACTTGTAGGGGAGTGGGAGGAAGGAGGGTGGACTTACCATGCTCCCCACTGCCGCCCCCAGGTGCTCGGTGCTGTGCTTGTTGCTCTCGGTAAAGTACCTCATCCAATCACATGACCACCTGGCTGAGCAGGTGCTTTTACTCCCCTTTAACAAGTGAGGAGATGCACGTCCAGAAGGATTAAACAAAAGAGGGGAGATGAGAAAGAAGCCCTGAAGTATTCACAAGCCTCACTTTGATGTGCTCTGGGGCATTTATTTCTCACCCCACTACTGGAGGAGGTGCTATTACCTGCCTTTAAGGATGAAGAAACTGAGGCTCACGTGACTTCCCCCACGCCCAATCCACTCAGTTCAGAGGAGGGGCACAGTCACTCATTACGGAAGGAATAGCCACACTCATTGGGAGTTAAAGTGCTTTACCTCCATGTCTTTTTGAATCTTTACGGCGTCCCTATACATACTATGTTAGTATCATCCCCATCTCACAGGGCGGGACCTGAAGCCTTAAGAGGTTCAGTGACTCACTCAAGTTCACGTAGGCAGTCAGTGCCTGTCAGGATTCAAACGCAGGCAGGGTTCTGCCTTCCCTCGCTCGAAGCATATCAGGAAAGCATGGAAATCGTGCACATCTGTGGATTAGTTACTGCTTCCACAGCCCTTTTGCAAAGTCATCTCGTTAGAGCTTCACAAGGCTGGAAGATAAAGCATCACGAGCCCCATTTTACAGATTGGATAGCTGAGGCTTAAAGAGGTGAAACGTCTTGCCCAAGTCTCATGAGTTACAAACTGTGAGTCCAGGGTTGACCCCAGTTGCTCTCCTCTCCTCCGGGGCCAGGGCTTCACCATGTCCTGGCTTGCCACTCCAGCATGGGGGGCGTGCTGATGCTAAATAAATACAGCCAGGACTCTCAGGGGACAGTCTGAGCACAAAAGACCAGAGGCCAGTAGCAGTTGAGAAGCAGGACTGACCTCGATTAGCAAGCACAATCGATCCTCATTACTTGTGAATTCTGTATTCACTTCCTCAATAAAATTTATCTGTAACCCCCAAATCAGTATTCACAGGTGCTTTTGCCGTCATGTGCAGACATGCATAAAACAGTGAAAAGTGTGAGTCACTGGACACGCGTGTTCATCAATGTCCTTTTTGCAGTATATTTAGTGCTGTGTTTTTCATGTTTTTGTGCTATTTGTTGGTGATTTCACTGTTTAAAAAGGCCTCCTAGCATAGTACTGTCTGGTACCCTTAAGCTCGAGAAGACTGTGACGTGCCTTATGGAGAGTTAGATAAGCTTCATTCAGGCATGAGTTGCAGTGCTGATGGCTGTGAGCTCAATGTTAATGAATCACCTATATATATCAGCTATATATATATATATATATATATATACACACTATATATATATATATACACACTATATATATATAACTATATATACACACATGTGTATGTATATATTAAATAAGGTTTCTTTAAACAGAAGCACAAATTAAACAAGATTATATACTGATCAGTTGGCAAAAATGTTGGAAGAAGTGGATCACAGGAACCTAACCCTGTATCTCCCTGAAGGGCAGTGTTTCCTCATTCGCTACTTCATTGTCTGCAGCAACTTTATAGAACATCAACTGCCACAAGTAGTAAGAATCGACTGTACTTCTGAAGTTTCTCCTGTGTGCACAGACCTCTGCATGTTGCTACTGGGGACAGAAGGAGAAACCCAGCCCTTTTCTCCCAGGACTCATCATCGCAAGGAGAGAAGCCTGAAGATCGCGACTGTCTGAACCAGCCTGAGATCCAGGATGGAACCCTTGTGCGCGTGCGTAGCAGAACCTCTCAGGTAGCGCTGTCCATAGAGAAAGGGCAAGAGCCACGGAGGTCATTATACATTTTCTAGTAGCCACACTTACAAAAAGTTCAAAGAAACAGGCAAACTTCCTTTTAATAATACATTTTATTTAACCCAATATGTGTAAAATATCATTTCAACATATAATCAGTATAAAAATATTAATGAAATGTTTTGCATTCTCCTTTTTGCCCTAAGTCTTTAAGTCCAGGGCATGTTTGACACTCACGATACATCTCACTTAGGACAAGCCACACTGCAAGTGCTCGGCAGCCACGTGGGACAGTGGCTGCTGTTTGGACATGGGTCTAAAAGGATCTGCCCACAGTAGGTATTCAGCAAACCCGTTTCGTGACAGCTTGAAGTTGGGAGAAGTGGTTGTGGATGCAGCTTTGTATAGGGGACCTTGCGGGGTCACTTGACCTCTCCAAGCATTGGGTATCCATAAAAGGGGGTGAGGATAACACCCTCCATCCTCCCTGAGGGAGGATAAAATGAGACAGCGTTGTATAGTGAGACCTTGGTAAACAATGGCTACTACAATTACTATGTTTCTATTATTGTTGATGGCAAACCCAGCAGTCTATGTGCAGCCAGCTGCTAAGATGGCTGCAGATCCACGGGGTGCTCTGGGCAACCCCCCCGCCACCAAATCCTACATATTTAACAGTGCACAAGAAAGTGGAAGCACATGTTTGCTGTTTCAGACCGAAGCAGCCAAACCGGAAACTCAGTAATATTCCAGGAGCCACCTCCAGAGAGAATCAAGGGTTAGTCAGGAAATTACTCCCATTTAACATGGGCTGCGTCTCCGGGGACCCTGCTGTGTCCCCCTGCTTGGCAGCCATGCCACCAGGCTGGGTTTCATCATTTCTGAAGCCAGGTTTTGCTTAGAGTTCGAAAGAAGAGCCAAGTGGGCAAAAGGATTTTCTTCTGTTCCCATTGTCCCACAGCCTGCAGGCGCAGAGCAAGGCTACCAGGGGCTCTCCTTGTAATCTGCTCACCATTTCTGATCTCGGGGGCTCGGTTGTGCAGTGTTATGTGAGGGCCAGGTTTCTCAAACCCCAACTGTGCTTGGACTCCACTTAAAGGAAAAAAATAACTCAGAGATTCTGGAGAATTTGTCTTGAACCCCAGTCTGAGACACAGCCAAATGAAAGGCTTATTCTACAATAGAGCAAATTATCATTGCAACAGAGAACATGTGTTTAGATGTCTTGTTAAAGAATTGTTAAACAATTATTTTTATATTATTGAGATAAAGTATGATTTTTAAAAGTTTTTATGGGACTTCGGGCTTTCCCAAGACTGTGTATAAACAGTTTGAAAGTCACTGCATTAGGGAGAACGGCAATATGGGGGTTATTTGGGAAAGGCCAGGCCAACCTGGAGGGATGGCCCATGATACCCTTTCCCATCCATCATGTCACCTCTCAGCCTCAGGGAATGGACACCTGGCTTGGGCCCCCGTGCCCACTCCCAGCGTTTGTGCGGCAACTTGGACCTAATTCCCACAACACTAAACCTACCTCCTTCGCTTGGCAAGCCAGCACCTGTCCTCTTTTCTTCTGGGGGCAGGGAGAGTTTTTGTGTTCATCTTATTTTTCCCCTATGATAACTGCCTCCTTTGGATAAAAATCTCAATGGTAGTAGGTTAAATTTCAAACTGGGATATTTTGGAAATATCCCTTGTACTGAGGTCAGAAGGTAGGCACTGCTTTTATGAATAACAAGATCCATCTAAAATGATGGCAATCTGCTTACCAACACATTTTTACACATCTTCTAAAATGGACCCCATCTGCCCAATCCTTCCCCTTTGCATGAGGCCCCACCCCCAGACACCCCTCAGAATGAGTCAGAAGTAAGTAAGCACCAACTCCACTGCTGAGATTTTAGACGTCATGTTGAAGCCGCGCACCTCGATGTCTGGCTTAGGAAAATGTGGATCATATCAGCCATCAGGGGGTGGCCAGGAGGAGTAAGCGAAGTAACCAAGGTGCCTATCAGAGGGCCTGACACAGAATAGAGGCTAAGTCCTCCCGCTTCACCACTAGAACTCACTATAAAACCAGAAGGGGGTCCTCTCTCCTTCTGGCCACCCCCAGGGCAAAGCAGTCTATTTGGATAAGACATCACCCAAAAGGACGCTGTCAACTTTTCAGAGATGGTATCGGGCTGCTCTGATAAGTGATAAGTGGTACTCTCCGCATTTCTCTCAGCTTCTCTGGGGTCAACATTTACCACAAGCTCTAACGCGGCAGCACGCTGTCCCGCGCACCATCCCCACAGCCACAGGAATCCCTGTAGAGCTGACAGTGGCAGCAGAGATGCAGTGCACTGCATCTCCAGACTCAGAGGGCTCCTCCCGTTCACCAGGCCACTGAGTGCAGGAGAAGTGGTTAGAGGGTGGGCCAGGTGAGGCAAACCTCTCCTCTCCTCTGGCTGTTTCATCTGCAGGCAGTGCTGCATCCAGCGCCTCAAAAAAGCTAGATTAAGTGGCTTCATCTAAGTGAGCAGCAACGTCAGAATGAAGGGATGTTGTGCGGGAATCAGAAATGTGCTTCCCAAGCTGGCGGACGGTGCCTTCCTGTTCAACAGTCTGGTTAAGGGAGCAGCCGGAAAAGATTGGATCACATGCCCCCACCCCAAGCCCTTAATGCTCTGACCCTGTCAGGCTTTGACAATTTTCCACTCTTCCATGTATCAGCCGTGTGACCTTGCACTGATGATTTACCCTCTCTGAGCCTCAATTTTCCCATCAGTGAATATGGACATAATGATGCCCACTTCTCAGGGATGGGGGAATTAAATGAGCTAACACGTGAAAACACGCAACAGAGCCGGCACATAGTAAGTGTTCAATTAATTAAAAAATAATAATGATTGATAGATGATGGACACATTTAACACCTTTTTTTGAAAGAAAGTGCTGAGAGTCTCGTTGGGTATGGTGAGTACCTCTGCCAACCTCACCACACACTATGAGGGAAAAAAATAGTCTCCAACACTCAGGCCAAGACACCTTGATGCTTGGCAAAAGTTCTTTGCCACCCAGGGCCACCCGCCATGGCAACCTGCTTGTGTGCTGAACCTGCACTGCTGTCCATGGCTGCCTCTTGCAGCTGGACTGGCTTTGCCTGATGTGTGTCTAGAGTCCATGGTATTCTTTCCTCAATTTTCAGTCCTCAAAGTTATCCAACAGTCTAGTTAAATCTTACTAGACTTGAAAAGAGAGCACCCCTTCCCCATCTGCCTCTGAGCCCTCCCTTCCCTGTAACTGTATATACTTCCCTGAGAGTTTCCACCTCTGAATAGGGGCTCAGGCTCAGACAGATGCCAAAGGGGCCCTGCCTTTAGTGGTCTTGGGGAGGCTCTGTCGTCTCCAAGAGTCAGGTCTCCTGGCAGGATCTCCCTTCTAATCCCTAGCAACACATCTGCCCAAGTTAGGCTTTACTTAACCCCAAATGCCCGCTTGGCAGCCCCCCTTCTAATGGCAGACTCCTCCCGGGTCTCCCCACTCCCATTCCCGCTCCTCTGCACTCCTGTCTCCACACTTGACGCTCTAGAATATAAATCTACTGTGTTTACCCACCCTTTCTTAAAATCAATCAATTGCTTCCATTACCCTCGGCTGAAATTCCAAACTCCTTCCCAGGGTTTACGAGGCTCTTTTGAGCTCGCCTTTGCTTTTCTGCCCATCGCCCAGCTAACTCCTACCCCAGCTTCAGGTCTCAGCTCACGTGTCTCCTCCTCTGGGAAGTCTTCCCTGATGCACCTCTCAAAGCTCCCACAGCTGTCTGTTCTTCCCCACCCAAGCGTGTATCGAACACTGTGTGCTGAAACCCTGTATCTCCAACTGTCTGAAATGACTCACTCCTCTCTGCTTCCCAGTGCCTACTGCAATGCTGAAAACTGAGCAGAATTAATGAGTTGATCGATCTGTGATGACTCCTTCTGGAGACTCTACTCAAGGCTCTCTCAGCATTGGGACCAGCAGCTCAGACCTCCCCCAAGGCACCGGGAGACATCAAACTCGGAGGCCTGTGGCCCAGCAGAGGTCTGTGGTTTTACTGCTAATGGAAATTGGCCTGGCAGATCAAAGGCAACAGCCCCTATAGTCTAGATTGCCAGCAGCCAGCACTATCAAAATATCAGTGGAATTGGTAATTCAAAATTAAGTAGGTTAATGATTGACATCGATTTGTAAAACCTGGCCCACCAACTCTCTTCTTGCAAACAGGGCCTTTCCTTTTCTGCGTTGGCTGGGAGCATGGAGCTTCCCAAAGGGGAGTTCATTTAGCTTTAACCATGCCCTGCCCCCATCCCTCCTGGATTTTAAAGGGCCCTTGTTCTCAAAACTCTGCACCATTCCTGTGAGATGTCTTAGAAAGCCTTAGCACCTGAGATCCCCTTTCAGAAATAAAAAGTCACAAATTTGAAGCAAGGGGGAAAAGCCTGGTGCAACTTTGCACCTGTAGCACATGAGTCACTTGATTAAGGA
>NW_020174301.1:7740346-7754290 GCF_003031525.2 Neophocaena asiaeorientalis asiaeorientalis | reverse complement strand
TGGAGGGTGAGAAAAACCTTCCAAACTGTTCTGAGCCGTGGGCATTTGGGAAAATGACTTTCCCCCATGGGTGCTTTATTGTGCTGGTCAGAGGAAGATGCATATAAGCAAACAACCCCAGAGGATTTCAAAGCCACCCTACCACAAGGAATGCAGGGCTGGCTCCCTCACCTTTGTTGGGAAACCAGGGAGGATATTGGGGGCCTCAGAACAAGGGGAGGTCCCACCATGTCAGATAAGGGAGACCCAGCTAGGAGCAACCTACACGCAAAGCCTCCAGTGGACATGGACTTGTAAATGCTCTGAGAAAAATATCTTTTGTGAAGGTGTCTAACCCTGCTGCGGTCCTGCTGGGCCTCTGTGCACAGCCCGAGTCCAGATAAGGCACAGATTGCCCAGTCTGGTCCATCCCCTCCGTCTGGCCTGTCCAGCTGCATGATTCTGAGAAGTCTAACCTGGGCTCAGGTTGCCTCTGGCACCTGAGAGGAAAGGACAAGGGCAGCCCGGGGATCCCACCTTGACTCTTCTGTTTCTTCTGTAAAACGGGGACAGTCACCACTTGAGGGTTGAGGATCCAATGTGAGATCACTCACCTAGAACAGGTGGCCGATTCCCTGGCACCACGCCCTCTCCCAGCTCTTCTGAGAGCAAGGGGCATTAGTTCTCAATGACTGTGACTCACACCATCACCCCGGGTCACTCTGGAAATTCTTTTTCCTGCATTTCTGGAAAAGAGACAGAAGAGCTGGAAAGAGAACGAAGGTGGCCGCTGTGTCATTGAGTCTCAGGCCAGGGAGACAGGAGAACCGGTTGGGATGCTCCCTTCCCACTGCCCACTCGCCGGGCTCCTGCCTGGGGGTGGGTCGAGTGGATGTGGAGGGGGGTTTGGGGGCCGAGGAAGACCACCTCCAGCCAGCCCTCTCCTGTCCTTTCGCCCAACGTTCCTTCAAGTTTGTTATGAGCGAGAGATCCTGGGCTGCATATTAATAAAACAATGGAATTTTTATTTCTTTTTCTCATAAATTACATAATTCAAACCTTAAAACACCTTTAATGAACAGGGACTGGGCATGTGACACTTAATAAAACTGGGCTTAGGTCAGTTTCTGCTTGACAGGCTACCAGCCGAGAATGTACCTTCCAGAGTAAATGATTAAGAGGCGGGGATCTTTCCTGGGCTCTACGATTAAACACTTCAAAGGTTTCCAAAGTCAGATAAAATGAAAAGCAAATGTGTTTCACTGCCTCTCAAATGCCTCAAATGTTTTAGCAGGTGCAAGCAATGAAACCTTCCATGGTGACAGCATTTTAGGGTCTGCAAAGTGCACTCGGCTGAATTCTGGGAATTCTGGACAGGCTTCATAAAAATTCATGATTTCCAACGAGCAGAGGTGTTCGTCTTCAGAGCCCATCTACGTATGTGGCAGAGAAGGAAAATGTCTCAGGGTCCTCCAGGTCATGGGTCAACTTAACCCTTTCCGTTCCAGGAGAGAAGCGTGCACAGAGCACTAGAGGATCCCGGGAGGGTCAGCCTTGTGCTGGCAAAACAGGGGGGCAAATCTTTGGTTGGTCTAGACTTTCCGAAGGCACATCAATGGTCAGCTCAAATCCAAGTCCTCTTTTTCTGCACACGAGTACATTTTTCTCATCTCGGGATGCATCAAATACTACGGGAGTCAGCAGACTTAGTACATAGAGATGGTGTGATTTTGTGCAAATTATTTAACCTCTCTGTACCCCAGTTTCCTCATCTGTAAGATGGGGGTAACCGTAGCACCTACCTCACAGGGATTTTGTGAGGATTAAATGGGTAAACGTCATAGACTCTCTTAGATCACATAGCAGAATTCGATACATGTTCTCCATCCTTATTGTCCCGTTAGGAAAAATGAATATGAAAAGTTAGCATTCTACAGCCTGGCCATTTGATTTTTTTCATTTAAAATTTTCTGTAACTTAGCTTTATAAGTCAGAGTAATCTCTCACATAGACATATACTATTTTATAGTTCACAAAGGATGTTCTGGGACGTTACCTCATTCCAACCTCTCAACAGTAAAGTTGGCAAGGCAGGGATGGTCATCCAAGGACGAGCAATGTGTTTCCAGCTCTGCTGTGGCTCTCTTGCACGGAGTTGGACCCATCATTTGGACTGCCATGCCTCAGGGGCACCCATCTGTGAAATGGGTACAGAGAGGTTCCCTCTGAATCATAGCACATACCGTACTCAGGAACTGGCACCACCACCATCTGCTGAGTTATCAGGGCTACCGAACCCACTCTCATTCTACATTTTTTCTTATTCATGAAGGAATTCAAGTACTTTTACATATTATCTCAGTAATCTTGCAAGCGCTTGTTTATGAGACCTCAACTTTTATCCTTTCCTTTCATAATGAGGAGGGCGATGAAATGGCATTCCAAGAGTCAATGGAGGAGAACCCTTTAGTTCTTTGCTCAGGGAATAGCTGAGCAGTGATTGTTATCAGAGAACATTCTCCTGAGTTCCCAGCACTACAGAATTTACTCAACACCCAGGACTCAGTGCATATCTCTGAAAGATTTTGCAGATGCATCCCATAGACCTTGCCCACAGGGCAGGTACTCCGCACCGAACACGGTTATAAGCTCTCACTAACGAGCCACCCAACCCCCTCCTGCTCTACCACCCTCCACCCCCATCCCAACCAGCCAGTCAGCACAGTCAGAGATTCCCTTCAACAAAATCATGGTTATTGGTTGGCTCAGACATCCCTCCTCGCCTCCCCCTCAAAGCATGTTGGACTCTGCTCTCTGCTCTCTGCACACAGCACCCATCAACTATGCATTTATACCTTTCTGATCATCCTATTTAAGGACATAATTTTAAGATGTATATGAAGAGATAGTTACCAGGATGGTCTTCAAGCATTATTTATAATATTGGAAAACGCAAAACATCTTAAGTGTCCAGCATTAATAAAATTTGGAGTATCCATCCTAGTTCTGCTGAAGAACTTGGCAGGCATTTTAAACACGGCTGACAGTGATGTGAAAGTAAGATCATCATGTACGGGTCGTGCTAAGCTACAAATAAGCATATACGGTAATGCTCCGGGTCTAGAATGATCCCCTGTTTACAAGAAGGACAAATTCTATATATAAATACTAAAAGATATAAATGCCTATTTTAAAAAGCCTATGAGGGCGTGCATGAGTTGGTTTATAATGTTTACTGCTCAGTCTTATGATTTCAATTTTTAAACATTCTTCTTCAATTTTTATTCTCAGTACTGTGATTTCAAATTTAATATTTTGTTCAATTTTCTTTCTTTGGTCACTTCATATTTTCTGATTTCTCTATAAGGAACATGATTTCTTTTGCTATATTTTTAAATGTTCTTTTTAATTTAAAAAAATATTTAGAGTTTCACAGCTGGGAGTGGCTTTAGAATGCATCTAGTCTAATGGCCTTAGTTTCCAGGTGGGTAAACCGAGGCCCAGAGAGGTGTGGTGCCTCCACAAAGGTCCTCAAAGCTATTTGCTGGCAAAACCAGTTTCTCTAACTTATCCCCAATCTTTCCACGACGTCCTGTGATGTCTCAGAGATATTTATAAACATGGAGGGACTGTTGCCACGAAGTCAACTGCATGGAACCCCTTTTCCTCTCAGTGAAACTCAGCATCCCTTGATTGGCTCAAAAGTAAATGTGCCCCTTACTGCGTCTGTCCGCACACCTTTCCCCCGGGTTGTAACAGCAATGGCGTACATCACAATGTACGTGCCAGGACACCCGGTGAACATTACACCAGACATCAGTACATTATTCTTGTCCAAGCGTCCACTGTGTATGCAGGACGAGTGGGAGACAGCACCCCGCCCTCGGCCTGCCCCACCCTTGGCTCATCCTGGTCCGGCTACATGGTTAATAAACAACACGGCCAAATGAATAGGTGGAGTTTCTATCAGCCGGCTTCAAACAAAGATTTCATTTTCTAAACCACCTTAAGCGTCTGTGGTTTTTCCTTCTCATCCATCATGACTCATTCATGTGTTGAGGCTAAAATGTATGGCTGCTTGTTCTGCTCAATTGCATGATTTTTCCATCAAGGAAAAGAAACTAAGTGAAGCTGAATCTCCCAGGGAGGCCATAGCAGTAGGTATGGGAAGGAGAGGAAGGCTGGGTCGTAGCCGAGCACCTGCCACGGCCTCCGGGAGCAAGTGCAAACTGGAGCCTTACTAGGACCTGGTGCTTGCACCTTCCCAAACGTTCTCCCACATCCTCCTTGTGGGTGTCCCCAGTGGCCTGGCTCTCAGCACCAGACAAGCTGGGTTCCGTTGCAGATGAGGAGACTAAGAAATGTGCTGAAAAGCTGGGGAAATATCCAAGATCACAAGGCTAGTGAGAGGTCCCTGCCCCTACTTCAGTGCTTTTTCTCCCATACAAGGCTCAGGGAGAATGTGAGTAGCTGGGGGCCCCATTGCTCTATCTATAAGAGGCAGAAGGAACACTTTCAACCATTTAGGAATGAGGGTAGAGAATTAGACCACGGAAAATGTCCCAACCTCAGAAGCTCCTACCTTGGGGCTTACATCACATGCATCATTTTTCCTTCCCTAGAACTTTTCCTTTTAAACCTTAAATCATGTCAAAGTCTCAGAATTTTCACTCCTGGGAATCTTTTCCATAGAAGTAAAAGCACAATTACCTAAAGATACGGATCTGCGTGTAAACACATAAGGATGTTTAGCGCAACATTGCAGTGGCCAAAAATAAAAATTAAATGAATTCCCATCAATAGAAGAATGGCCAAATAAATCAGGCTTATGCCCACTATAAGTGAACGAGAACTTCATTATCAGATTTGGGGGATGGGGACGGATTTCCGTAACATGATGAGTGAGAAAAGCAAGAGCAGTGGTGCATTTAATTGATGTATCATCTTATACATGTGTTTATATTTGTTTATCTGTGTATGATTCCGTGAGCACTGAAAGAGGATATAGAAGGACAGAAAACAGGATACTAGCATGCGTTGGAGGTGGGAGGTGGGGGAATAGTGGAGGGAAGCAAGTTAAAAAAAAAAAAAACCTGCCCTCAAAATCAGCATATTAATAAAATCTTAAATATGCAAATTATGTGTGTGGGGGTGTTTAGAAACTTGTAAAAAAGAGATTGAGGTAGATTCAGATTCACTGACTTATAGAGCCCTTAAGAATTCAAAGCAAGATAGGCTGAGAGATATTTATTAAGTAAGATTCCATTCCCATGAAAACGACAAATAAAGCTCCTAGGTATGTGCATATGTGTTAGGAGGAGGGGCCTGCTTGGGGAGGCCTCAGGCCCCTGAACACTGGACACTCAGGAGAGGGCTGCGATGGGCCCTGTGATAGAGACAGCTTTTCTTTCTGTAGTTTATTCTTGTCTCATGAAATTCTTTCAGAAACTTTTTACTTTTGCATCCTAAAATGTATCAAATTACTGATGCTTTCAATGTTCCAACATACTTATTATTTGGTGACTTGAAGTGAAATATTAAGTGATTCTCCGTTACCAGACAGGTGGCGTTCTGAGCTGAGGGCTGTCGCTGAGTGAGGGGAAGGCCCCGGACAGGCACTTTCTCGGGATCCGGGGCCAGGCAGGTCACCCGGTTGAAGGGCTGTAGTGTCTCCTGTCAGAGGCTCAGGGTGGCCTGGACGCAGCGCTGGTGGAAGCACATTCCCCACACGGACCAGGGGTCCTTTGATAGCCAGACAAGGCTGGGGTGACCCGACCACCATCTGGCCACCTAGAAGCAGGCTTTGAGGCTGTGTGGAAGGCCCAGTCTGGGGGATCATTTCTGAGGAGGCAGAAGTGGGGTCCTGAGGGAGGGGCTTGTCTCATCCTGTGGGATTTTGGTCTCTGTCCGTCAGCCCAGGTTGTTGTAACTGTGCTGCGTACTGAGCGGGTGAGAAAATGGGCACAGTAAAGAGCTGATGATAATTTAATTTCGGGGAAGTTTTCACATGGAAGAAAAAGTGTGAGGTGGAATTCTCCAGACTCAACCCTAACAGACATGGGAAAGGAGGAGGGCATCAGGGAGGAAGGGGCCAAGCCTCCCCAGGACTGCTGAGGAAATTGGTTGTGGCCATTAGCTCATCCAGCTAGGAGCAACCTACACGCAAAGCCTCCAGTGGACATGGACTTGTAAATGCTCTGAGAAAAATATCTTTTGTGAAGGTGTCTAACCCTGCTGCGGTCCTGCTGGGCCTCTGTGCACAGCCCGAGTCCAGATAAGGCACAGATTGCCCAGTCTGGTCCATCCCCTCCGTCTGGCCTGTCCAGCTGCATGATTCTGAGAAGTCTAACCTGGGCTCAGGTTGCCTCTGGCACCTGAGAGGAAAGGACAAGGGCAGCCCGGGGATCCCACCTTGACTCTTCTGTTTCTTCTGTAAAACGGGGACAGTCACCACTTGAGGGTTGAGGATCCAATGTGAGATCACTCACCTAGAACAGGTGGCCGATTCCCTGGCACCACGCCCTCTCCCAGCTCTTCTGAGAGCAAGGGGCATTAGTTCTCAATGACTGTGACTCACACCATCACCCCGGGTCACTCTGGAAATTCTTTTTCCTGCATTTCTGGAAAAGAGACAGAAGAGCTGGAAAGAGAACGAAGGTGGCCGCTGTGTCATTGAGTCTCAGGCCAGGGAGACAGGAGAACCGGTTGGGATGCTCCCTTCCCACTGCCCACTCGCCGGGCTCCTGCCTGGGGGTGGGTCGAGTGGATGTGGAGGGGGGTTTGGGGGCCGAGGAAGACCACCTCCAGCCAGCCCTCTCCTGTCCTTTCGCCCAACGTTCCTTCAAGTTTGTTATGAGCGAGAGATCCTGGGCTGCATATTAATAAAACAATGGAATTTTTATTTCTTTTTCTCATAAATTACATAATTCAAACCTTAAAACACCTTTAATGAACAGGGACTGGGCATGTGACACTTAATAAAACTGGGCTTAGGTCAGTTTCTGCTTGACAGGCTACCAGCCGAGAATGTACCTTCCAGAGTAAATGATTAAGAGGCGGGGATCTTTCCTGGGCTCTACGATTAAACACTTCAAAGGTTTCCAAAGTCAGATAAAATGAAAAGCAAATGTGTTTCACTGCCTCTCAAATGCCTCAAATGTTTTAGCAGGTGCAAGCAATGAAACCTTCCATGGTGACAGCATTTTAGGGTCTGCAAAGTGCACTCGGCTGAATTCTGGGAATTCTGGACAGGCTTCATAAAAATTCATGATTTCCAACGAGCAGAGGTGTTCGTCTTCAGAGCCCATCTACGTATGTGGCAGAGAAGGAAAATGTCTCAGGGTCCTCCAGGTCATGGGTCAACTTAACCCTTTCCGTTCCAGGAGAGAAGCGTGCACAGAGCACTAGAGGATCCCGGGAGGGTCAGCCTTGTGCTGGCAAAACAGGGGGGCAAATCTTTGGTTGGTCTAGACTTTCCGAAGGCACATCAATGGTCAGCTCAAATCCAAGTCCTCTTTTTCTGCACACGAGTACATTTTTCTCATCTCGGGATGCATCAAATACTACGGGAGTCAGCAGACTTAGTACATAGAGATGGTGTGATTTTGTGCAAATTATTTAACCTCTCTGTACCCCAGTTTCCTCATCTGTAAGATGGGGGTAACCGTAGCACCTACCTCACAGGGATTTTGTGAGGATTAAATGGGTAAACGTCATAGACTCTCTTAGATCACATAGCAGAATTCGATACATGTTCTCCATCCTTATTGTC
This sequence comes from Neophocaena asiaeorientalis asiaeorientalis, assembly GCF_003031525.2. Classification (NCBI taxonomy): domain Eukaryota; kingdom Metazoa; phylum Chordata; class Mammalia; order Artiodactyla; family Phocoenidae; genus Neophocaena; species Neophocaena asiaeorientalis. Next base: position 7,746,540 of record NW_020174301.1, on the reverse strand, counting down.
CCGTTAGGAAAAATGAATATGAAAAGTTAGCATTCTACAGCCTGGCCATTTGATTTTTTTCATTTAAAATTTTCTGTAACTTAGCTTTATAAGTCAGAGTAATCTCTCACATAGACATATACTATTTTATAGTTCACAAAGGATGTTCTGGGACGTTACCTCATTCCAACCTCTCAACAGTAAAGTTGGCAAGGCAGGGATGGTCATCCAAGGACGAGCAATGTGTTTCCAGCTCTGCTGTGGCTCTCTTGCACGGAGTTGGACCCATCATTTGGACTGCCATGCCTCAGGGGCACCCATCTGTGAAATGGGTACAGAGAGGTTCCCTCTGAATCATAGCACATACCGTACTCAGGAACTGGCACCACCACCATCTGCTGAGTTATCAGGGCTACCGAACCCACTCTCATTCTACATTTTTTCTTATTCATGAAGGAATTCAAGTACTTTTACATATTATCTCAGTAATCTTGCAAGCGCTTGTTTATGAGACCTCAACTTTTATCCTTTCCTTTCATAATGAGGAGGGCGATGAAATGGCATTCCAAGAGTCAATGGAGGAGAACCCTTTAGTTCTTTGCTCAGGGAATAGCTGAGCAGTGATTGTTATCAGAGAACATTCTCCTGAGTTCCCAGCACTACAGAATTTACTCAACACCCAGGACTCAGTGCATATCTCTGAAAGATTTTGCAGATGCATCCCATAGACCTTGCCCACAGGGCAGGTACTCCGCACCGAACACGGTTATAAGCTCTCACTAACGAGCCACCCAACCCCCTCCTGCTCTACCACCCTCCACCCCCATCCCAACCAGCCAGTCAGCACAGTCAGAGATTCCCTTCAACAAAATCATGGTTATTGGTTGGCTCAGACATCCCTCCTCGCCTCCCCCTCAAAGCATGTTGGACTCTGCTCTCTGCTCTCTGCACACAGCACCCATCAACTATGCATTTATACCTTTCTGATCATCCTATTTAAGGACATAATTTTAAGATGTATATGAAGAGATAGTTACCAGGATGGTCTTCAAGCATTATTTATAATATTGGAAAACGCAAAACATCTTAAGTGTCCAGCATTAATAAAATTTGGAGTATCCATCCTAGTTCTGCTGAAGAACTTGGCAGACATTTTAAACACGGCTGACAGTGATGTGAAAGTAAGATCATCATGTACGGGTCGTGCTAAGCTACAAATAAGCATATACGGTAATGCTCCGGGTCTAGAATGATCCCCTGTTTACAAGAAGGACAAATTCTATATATAAATACTAAAAGATATAAATGCCTATTTTAAAAAGCCTATGAGGGCGTGCATGAGTTGGTTTATAATGTTTACTGCTCAGTCTTATGATTTCAATTTTTAAACATTCTTCTTCAATTTTTATTCTCAGTACTGTGATTTCAAATTTAATATTTGTTCAATTTTCTTTCTTTGGTCACTTCATATTTTCTGATTTCTCTATAAGGAACATGATTTCTTTTGCTATATTTTTAAATGTTCTTTTTAATTTAAAAAAATATTTAGAGTTTCACAGCTGAGAGTGGCTTTAGAATGCATCTAGTCTAATGGCCTTAGTTTCCAGGTGGGTAAACCGAGGCCCAGAGAGGTGTGGTGCCTCCACAAAGGTCCTCAAAGCTATTTGCTGGCAAAGCCAGTTTCTCTAACTTATCCCCAATCTTTCCACGACGTCCTGTGATGTCTCAGAGATATTTATAAACATGGAGGGACTGTTGCCACGAAGTCAACTGCATGGAACCCCTTTTCCTCTCAGTGAAACTCAGCATCCCTTGATTGGCTCAAAAGTAAATGTGCCCCTTACTGCGTCTGTCCGCACACCTTTCCCCCGGGTTGTAACAGCAATGGCGTACATCACAATGTACGTGCCAGGACACCCGGTGAACATTACACCAGACATCAGTACATTATTCTTGTCCAAGCGTCCACTGTGTATGCAGGACGAGTGGGAGACAGCACCCCGCCCTCGGCCTGCCCCACCCTTGGCTCATCCTGGTCCGGCTACATGGTTAATAAACAACACGGCCAAATGAATAGGTGGAGTTTCTATCAGCCGGCTTCAAACAAAGATTTCATTTTCTAAACCACCTTAAGCGTCTGTGGTTTTTCCTTCTCATCCATCATGACTCATTCATGTGTTGAGGCTAAAATGTATGGCTGCTTGTTCTGCTCAATTGCATGATTTTTCCATCAAGGAAAAGAAACTAAGTGAAGCTGAATCTCCCAGGGAGGCCATAGCAGTAGGTATGGGAAGGAGAGGAAGGCTGGGTCGTAGCCGAGCACCTGCCACGGCCTCCGGGAGCAAGTGCAAACTGGAGCCTTACTAGGACCTGGTGCTTGCACCTTCCCAAACGTTCTCCCACATCCTCCTTGTGGGTGTCCCCAGTGGCCTGGCTCTCAGCACCAGACAAGCTGGGTTCCGTTGCAGATGAGGAGACTAAGAAATGTGCTGAAAAGCTGGGGAAATATCCAAGATCACAAGGCTAGTGAGAGGTCCCTGCCCCTACTTCAGTGCTTTTTCTCCCATACAAGGCTCAGGGAGAATGTGAGTAGCTGGGGGCCCCATTGCTCTATCTATAAGAGGCAGAAGGAACACTTTCAACCATTTAGGAATGAGGGTAGAGAATTAGACCACGGAAAATGTCCCAACCTCAGAAGCTCCTACCTTGGGGCTTACATCACATGCATCATTTTTCCTTCCCTAGAACTTTTCCTTTTAAACCTTAAATCATGTCAAAGTCTCAGAATTTTCACTCCTGGGAATCTTTTCCATAGAAGTAAAAGCACAATTACCTAAAGATACGGATCTGCGTGTAAACACATAAGGATGTTTAGCGCAACATTGCAGTGGCCAAAAATAAAAATTAAAAATTAAATGAATTCCCATCAATAGAAGAATGGCCAAATAAATCAGGCTTATGCCCACTATAAGTGAACGAGAACTTCATTATCAGATTTGGGGGATGGGGACGGATTTCCGTAACATGATGAGTGAGAAAAGCAAGAGCAGTGGTGCATTTAATTGATGTATCATCTTATACATGTGTTTATATTTGTTTATCTGTGTATGATTCCGTGAGCACTGAAAGAGGATATAGAAGGACAGAAAACAGGATACTAGCATGCGTTGGAGGTGGGAGGTGGGGGAATAGTGGAGGGAAGCAAGTTAAAAAAAAAAAAACCTGCCCTCAAAATCAGCATATTAATAAAATCTTAAATATGCAAATTATGTGTGTGGGGGTGTTTAGAAACTTGTAAAAAAGAGATTGAGGTAGATTCAGATTCACTGACTTATAGAGCCCTTAAGAATTCAAAGCAAGATAGGCTGAGAGATATTTATTAAGTAAGATTCCATTCCCATGAAAACGACAAATAAAGCTCCTAGGTATGTGCATATGTGTTAGGAGGAGGGGCCTGCTTGGGGAGGCCTCAGGCCCCTGAACACTGGACACTCAGGAGAGGGCTGTGATGGGCCCTGTGATAGAGACAGCTTTTCTTTCTGTAGTTTATTCTTGTCTCATGAAATTCTTTCAGAAACTTTTTACTTTTGCATCCTAAAATGTATCAAATTACTGATGCTTTCAATGTTCCAACATACTTATTATTTGGTGACTTGAAGTGAAATATTAAGTGATTCTCCGTTACCAGACAGGTGGCGTTCTGAGCTGAGGGCTGTCGCTGAGTGAGGGGAAGGCCCCGGACAGGCACTTTCTCGGGATCCGGGGCCAGGCAGGTCACCCGGTTGAAGGGCTGTAGTGTCTCCTGTCAGAGGCTCAGGGTGGCCTGGACGCAGCGCTGGTGGAAGCACATTCCCCACACGGACCAGGGGTCCTTTGATAGCCAGACAAGGCTGGGGTGACCCGACCACCATCTGGCCACCTAGAAGCAGGCTTTGAGGCTGTGTGGAAGGCCCAGTCTGGGGGATCATTTCTGAGGAGGCAGAAGTGGGGTCCTGAGGGAGGGGCTTGTCTCATCCTGTGGGATTTTGGTCTCTGTCCGTCAGCCCAGGTTGTTGTAACTGTGCTGCGTACTGAGCGGGTGAGAAAATGGGCACAGTAAAGAGCTGATGATAATTTAATTTCGGGGAAGTTTTCACATGGAAGAAAAAGTGTGAGGTAGAATTCTCCAGACTCAACCCTAACAGACATGGGAAAGGAGGAGGGCATCAGGGAGGAAGGGGCCAAGCCTCCCCAGGACTGCTGAGGAAATTGGTTGTGGCCATTAGCTCAGGTGGGGGCTGAACGTCCACCCAGGCCCAGGAGGCCGCATGGCAGCCCCTCCAGCCGGCCCCACCCACCGGGCACAGTCTGCCCCCTTCCCTGCAGAGTTTTCTCCGGGGCACATACCACCTCCCACATGCTCTGTGTTTACTTGTTTATGGTCAAGTGTCCTCATCTAAACTGGAAGCTCCTCGAGGTCATGGGTTTCATCTGTTTTGTTCATTTGTTCTTCATTCTCATGACCTAGAAAGTGCACGTGGAGCTGACCAACGGTTACAAATTAAATGAACACATAAACGGTGAATGAGTGAAGACCAGAGATTCAGTGAAAAACTGAAAATGTAACGCTTCAACAATGGGAACAGGGAAGTAAATAAAATGTAGTACATCCACTGGAAGGGATATTATAAAGTTAACAGACACACTTTGGCTCACGAAATGTACCCCCAGCTGTTCACAGTCGTTATCCCTGTGGGTAGTTTATGGGAAGGTCCATGCCTTCCCTTTTTCCTATTAGGTAATTAATTCCGAAATACTTAAATTTTATATTACTTTGTATTTCATTTGTAGACAAAACAAGAAAAATACATTATTCAATGTGGGGAAAAGTTTGAAGGTTTTTGTAATGACATCGACAAATAATTTTGAATCAGGGTTAAGCTAAAAACAAATCAAACTACAAACCTTTAGATGGAATAATTCTATAGATTTATGTGTCCAGAAAAGAAAGAAGTGTAACGGTGATTATCTCAATTTTTTTCTTCTGCTTTGTACTTTTCTGTTTTTCACAATTACTTAACAGTAAGCATACAGTCAGAAAAAAAAACTTTAAAAATACAAATTTAACGTAGCTATATTTCACTATAAGAAATGTGATTATGTAGAAATATAAGATGGGAAACAAGAAAAGTTTAATTTTTAAAAAAAAGTCAGATCAGAATGAGACTTGGTTCTCATTCTGGTGGTGAAGGCTGTACCTACTGTTCAGAAAACAGAGATGTCTGCTTGGTTCTTAAAGGTTCTCAGGAAGAGACAGATTCTACACCCTCAGTCGGGGGAATCATCTCTGTGATAAATCACCTTTACTTCAAGTCAGCCTTCCTCAGGTCTAACTTAATTCCCTCCTGTTTCAAAAGAAAGCCCATCATTATTCTCCATGGAAATAAGACTGGTGATGTGCAGACTTGAAAGTGGGGAGCCATTAAGCTGTCCCCACCTGTCCCCATCCCGGCCTTCTGTCCCTTCTCCCCTCCAAATGCTCAATACTTTTAGCTCCTTTAATCCTGCCTTTCAACACTCCCAAGTGACTGTTGCCTCCCCCGGCCTCTTTCCAGGATGCCTGCATCATTCTCCAAACAGGGTGCCTAAAACAGAACTCAGGCGTGGACTTGGCTGAAGCTAAAATGGCGAAGCAGTTTACTTCATGGGTCTTGCAAAGCCCCCTGCTATTGATTTGTTCCCATGTCACCGGCTTAAAAGAGAACAGCACTTCACTGAAGTAGGACCGCTGCCAGCGTCTCCAGGCAGCCTGGCATTGGGGACCTGCCCCGGTGCCCCCCTCATTAGCTAGGCCTCCCAGCTCTGATTCCCGTGTCCCTCTGCCTTCTGGGGTTCAGGATGGCTGCATCCACCCGTCCCTCTCTCTCACTGCCACTTACCGCAGTCATCAGCCACTAACTCTGCCCCAGGAGAAGAACTGGCCCTAGGCTGGGTGGCAGTTTTAAGTAGCGTCTCCAGAGGTGCCACCCTGCTGGCCCAGGACGGTCAGAAACACGGGGGCAGCTGTACCAGCACTGCCACTCCCCTGGACAGGACTGTCACTGACACTGACAGTCAAACACTCAGCCTCTGTGAATGGGCCAGGGCACCCCATTCAAATGCAGAGAAGCATATCTGGGAATGGTCAGTCTGAACCACACACACACACACACACACACACACACACACCCACACAC
>NW_020174301.1:7700456-7739810 GCF_003031525.2 Neophocaena asiaeorientalis asiaeorientalis | reverse complement strand
CACACACACACACACACACACACACACACACACACACACACGTACACGGCTTGTTGTTGCATTCAAAAACAAATTTAAAACACATTTATGGAGTTAACAGACTGTGAGAGGTTTTCTTTTAATACAGTCAAATTAATTTGTAAAGATTTCAAGATGTTAACAAATGACCAAGGAGACTGTTTCGTAATTGATTTAAAAATTCATTTGGTACACAATGAGACTTTCGTATTAACTTACTTTAGCTGCCAGTTGAGCCTTTTTTGCACTTGAGCGGATCCAGGAAGAGGAATTCCTGTGGTCACCTGGGTTTGAGCCTCACCCCGGGACCCCACCTTTTGCTTCAAGGCTTTGGGTCGGGACATTGACCTAGGGATCAGGTTGAGTTGCCTTTCATGCCAGGGTAGTGGGGGGCAGGGGGGCTTCAGGAGACTCAGAGAGTCCTGTAGGTGCCACGTGGGCCCGTCTCAACTTCCCCAGAGGATCCTTCCTGGGCAGTTGGCAAATGTCAGGATGAGGCACCCACACTCCCAAAGCCCACCTCTCCTCTGGATGGGTTCAGGACTGTCCTCAGCCTCCAGCCTATCCCAAAATATCTCCGTGACGGTACCCTTTCAACCACCCATCCATCCATCTGTGCATTTGTTCATCTAATATGCCAGGCCCTTTGCTGGATACTGGAAATTTTACTCCCCGTTTCTCTCTTTTCACTTGTTTCTTTCCCAAGCAGGGAAAAGAAGCAGGAGCCCAGGGGTCTCAGTAGAAAATTGTCCAGCTGCCGGCTGGGGGATGGTGACTGCCCGGTCCTTTGGAAGAAAATTCTGGGAGACAAATCTGTCGGCTTCTTTGAAGTCCTGGGCATGGAGCCCCCATTGCCCATCACTCTACCCCTGACCACCACATTTCTTTACTTTTTCTTTCACAGCACTTATCCTGGACATGTTCTACATGTATTTGATTTCTCATTTATCGTCTCTCTCCACCCACCAAAATGCTACATACATGTAGGGATTTTCTTTCATTCACTGTAATTTCCCTAGTGGCCACATCAGCACCTGGCACATGGATGACACTCAGAATATTTGTTTTGGGTGGATGGATAGGTGGATAGAAGGATGGATAACAGCCATGGTTCCTGCCCTTGTGGTTTTTGGCTTTGTGAAGGAGACCATGAATTAAAGTATCATGAAAACCAATGTAAAATTACGATTATGTCAAATGTCACAAAGAAGATGTACCCAGCGTCAGTGAAGAATTTCACAAAAGGCTTTGGCCTGATCTGGGGGGTCCCACTCTGAGGAAGTGGAGTGAGGAAGATCAGGTAGTTAGGAGGAATCCACTAGAAGATATAAACTGTATGGTTTTGAGTTGTGTAAACCTTGCCTCCCATTTCTCCCTGTCTGCTTATTTCTCTCTGAGGAGGAGGTCACGAACAGGAAGCCAGGCTTCTCAGGAGGAAGTGGGCTGTCAGCTGGTGGCTGTGACCCCCAGAGAAGAGAAGGGAGCTCAGGCTTCCTCCCCCCGCTTCCTCCCATTCATTACACAGAGATGATGTACCATAGTGGGGTCACAAACAAGATCGAAAATGTAACTTTAGCCAAATGATGTCAGCTGGGGAGGGGATTCTTTCGAGACTTAAACAGACCTAGGAATCAGCGGAGTCTCCCCATCTTCTCCTGGTGCCCTTTCAGTGCAGCCTGGAAGAGAGAGGAGCCCTCAAACTTGGGTCAGCTCCCTCGGTTCAAATCCTTGCTCTGCCACTTCCCCTCGTGGGACCTTGGGATACTTCACCCCCTCAGCCTCAGTTTTATCATCAGTGGAATGTAAATGATGGCGTAAAAGTATTTTCTAACACAAGCCAGTAAAACCTCAATAAATATTTACTGTTTATGATTAGTGGTCAATGACCCTCACCAAAAAAAAAAAAAAAGTGGACAATCCCACTGGTGCCAATTGAAATGCCCTTGTCCATTCACTCAGTAAATATAACTCTTGTGTTTTTGTTTTTTTTTTTTGAGTCACACAACACTGTGAATGTACTTAGTGCCACTGAACTATACAGTTAAATATGGTTAAAATAGTATGTTTTATATTATGTGACTTTTACCACAATAAAAAAATTTTTTAAAAACGTAGTTTTGTAGTTTAGTTATATTATCCCTTGTGAGAAGTGTTGCTGTCAATCCAACATAGATTCAGTAAGTTAAGGAAACTCATTTGTCATATTAAAAACTGAGCACTTGAAGTACTGATGCTCAGTACTCATTCTGCATACCATTTAGTGCAGTAAGTTATACTTTACTTTCACTCTTGATAACACTTGTCATTCTGGTTGTAAGTTTCAGTCACTATTTTAAATATATATATATATATGCTATAAATATTAAAAAATATAACTATTGGGTGTTTGCTATGTTCCAGCACTATGCTGGACACAGCGAGGCCACAAAGATGAATCTGGTGTGAGTCCTGCCTCCAGACGTGAGGGAGATTCGTGGGCATCATGGGCAGAACAGATAGTTCTACTTGGGACAAAAAGAGAGTTCAGAGAGAGTTTTAGAAGAGGGCAAGGGTACTTTAGCAGAGGGAATCCTGGAGGGCTTCTTGGAGGAGGTGAATCACAACTTACCTACTTTAGTCCCCAAAGCAGCATCTTTTCCTAGCCTTTAATGGTCTGCACTTGGAGCTGCATCCTCAGTGCTATGTGACCTCATCTCCTAAGCTCTTCTCAGAACACAAATTGGAAGAAGGGATAGTAATGCAGCTGGTGGACTCTGTAGCAGATGCTTTCTGAGTCCTATGTCACAGCCCCTCAGGCTGTGTCTGATACCAACTCTGATTTCACCAAAAGCAGCAGGCAGTTCTGTGCCAGCTAGCAGAGTGCTCTCCAGGGCATGCTGAGCGTCTCCACCTTTTCAGCTTTGGAAGCTTCTCCAAAGTCAAGGGGTCCTGTTGAGCCCACCTGCAGGTGCAGTGTGGAATTGTGGAAGAGCAAGCATCACTGGGCCATGGGCGGGTCCTGTGGATGAGTGTTCCAGAGTCTTGCCCCATGGCCAGAAAATTCTAGAAGGCAGGCAGAGGGCTCCAAGGGTCAGGCAGTTGAGCTCTCATTGCTCTACAACAGTGACTTCAATAACATACCTTCGTGTTGACTTTTTCTCCTTCCCTGTTTCACTTTCCCCCACCCTCACTTGTGCTTCTTAGGAAGTACCCATGATGTTTATTTCACATCATTATCATAATATTGTAATTTGTACCATGGTATTGTAATTTGTACAATGCTGTCACAACAAAAACACACCAAAATCTCAGTGGCTGAGCACAAGTGTTTATTTTTAGGTCCTACTTCATGTCCATCTGGGTTGGCGGGGGTCTGTTGTGTGTTCCTACCTCAGGAGACCAGCAGAGCCTCCACTGAGGAACCTGTCTGGTCTGCAGCAGAGGGCAGGTGGCAAAGCCAACATCCTTCCTCAAGCCTCTGCCAGGAAGTGACCCACATCACTACTGTCCACATCCCACTGGCCAAAGCAGGTCACTTGTTCATGCCCAACTTCAACAAGGAGGGAAACACCACCAACCTTGTGCTCGGAAGGAAGAAAATGGGTCTGCAGGTAAGTAGCCCTAATGATCATCTTGTTCTTCTCCCTGAAAAGCCAGCTCTGTGCCCAGTGCTGGGCTAGGAGCCTTGGATGTTGGGGTGGCAAGGAGGACCGTGGCAGAGCAGGAGACAGGGTATAAAGAAGACCCAGGCTCTGTCCTCAGGGATCCCAGAGCCGCTTCCTCTTTCCTGCCTCCCGGCCCTCGTGCCCGCTGCTCCCTCTGCCTGGACCTCTCTCCTCGCCCACTGGGGGCCCAGCTTGAATTCTTCTGCAGGTCTCAAGCCAAATCTTACATTCTCAGAGATCTCTCAGTTGCCTTCCCCTCCACAAGTCTCCAGAGACCCCCTTTGACTCTCTTAACCCTCTCCATCATAGGAAAACCCTCTTTTCCATCATAGGACTCATCAGATTTGTAATTATACATTTATTTTTCTGTAGGATTTTTGTTTGGTAGGTCCCCCCTTTAGACTATAAGCTCCATAAAAGCTCTCGAGACCACATCTTTGTTTTCACGGCTGTATCCTCAGCAAAGGACTGCACACATAGTAATAGATGCTCAGTAAATATTTATCAAAAGAATTCACTTTTGAGGGAGGCGAGAAAGACATGAAATGACCAGAAAAGAATTTAAGGGAATATAATAATCCTCTTATATTTGTATCACGCTTTTCATTTACATGACTTTTGCCCAACACAAAGGTAGGTGTGAAAACTATGGAAACTAGAGATCTCCATGCAAACGGGTAACTATCCTTTCTATGGTTCCGCTTACTCCCCAGCATCCCTGATACCAGGACAAGGATTTTATCCTCATCTTACAGATGAGGCATCTCAGAGAGGGGCAGTTACCTGCTGTATGTCACTGTATGTATGACCTGCATACATACTATCCAGCAGGTCGTACATACGAGTCATTCTGACTTGAGATCCTAAGCTTTGCTTTCTCCGTAATCCTTCCAAGCACATGCTCTCACCAAATGCTTAGAGAAACCTTGCGGGTTGGTTCATTGTGACCACCGTTAAGTTTGAGTCCAAAGATTAAGCTGAATGGCTAAGGAGACTTGCAAATGAATTGAGTTCATGATCTTGGTTGATTTTTTTTTCAGCAGACTCTTCCATTTCTTCCTCCAGAAAAAAAACGCATGTTTAGAAAAGGGCCCGGTGTCTCCGGAAGGGAAGGCCCTGAACGCCTTTAGGCTTCTCCCTGCCAGCCCTGGCTTCTGGTTCTATTGTCACTGTGGAATTTTGGCAGTATTGCGTCTTTGCCACAGCTGACCAAGTCAAGCTCACCTTGCCGGTGGCTTTAAGGATCTGAGGAAGAGCACGTGGGAGGCGGGTATGGCAACCCTGCACTTGAGGAATTCCCGGCCCTGCTGGAGACAGAAAGCTCCTATAACTGCAAAGTCGGCCCCAGGCGATGCTCAGAGCCCTGTGACGCTGACAGAGGAAGAAGCTTGCATCACACTGGAGCCTTCAGAGGGGCCGCCCCAGGAGGGCCAGCAACAGAAACTCAGCTCAAAATGGCTTAAAGGGGGATACAAGGGAAATTCTAGCTCACGTCACTGAAAAATCACTGGGTAAGTCTGGATCCAGCTCCTCAAGAATCTGCCTCTCCTACTCAGCTCTGTTTTTGTCCGGAAGGCCTTCTGCTACAGCGGCCCCTGCGGCTCCAGGCTCGCACCCTTCTAGGTTCAAGTCCACTGTAAAGGGTGCGCTGCTTTCTGGATTGCTCTGGCCGGAGCCCCGGGATTTGCTCTGACTGTTTCTGATTGGGCCCCGTTGAGGCCACAGGGATGTGAGGCTCTGATTGGCCAGGCGTGGTCACATGCTCACCCCTGGAGCTGGGGGGTTGGAATCAACTCCCCCCCCAAACCCTGTGAACCCGAGTGCCCAGGAGCAAGGCTTGGCTTGGAGGCTCTGAATGGGAAAATGAGAACCAACTACTCAGCAGGATAAAACAAATGTTTGCCATAGAGAGTTGTCATTATTCTTCTGCTCTTAAGAATGAGAGAATTGGGGTCCAGAGAGATCAAGCAACTCCCCCCAAATCACACAGAGAATCAGGGAGAAACTTCCTGCCTTGTTTAACCCATGACGCTGGGTCACCTGCTGCTGTGTCCTGAAAAGTCACCATTCCTGTCTGCATTCTTGGAAAGACTGGTTCTAGGAAGGATGTCTGTTAACTCAGCAGGCTTTCATCTGAAAAACCATACCACCTGCCCTGTGGGCTAAAGAAAGCTCCACATCCTTCTCCATGAATAGAGCTCAGCGTCATCCTCCCTCAAACCCCAACCCCCCGCCTTTTTTTTTTTTTGGTCTTTTTTGCTCTTACTGGGTTGGAATTGAAACATTATTGTAGTAACTATTAGTTTCAAGGAAAAATTGTAATTGCTTCTAGATCCACTCACTGGTTTCAAGAGCACTTTAACCTTTAACTTTCTCAGTACAAAAGGAGGCTTGCTGAGCGGTGAATCTAACAAGACCATCATTTATCGCTGGCAGAGTTCATTAGTCAGTCGTAACAGTTTAATTATTAGCATTTTAATGCATGAGCATTTAACCAGACAGAACAACAAGCTTTGGCGTACAGAACAAGACTTCTTAAACAGAGCTGAATTAACCCGCACAATTGTTTGTATTGTGGTGTGTTATTAAAACGAGATGATTAAAATGCAAGAAACGAATAGGTCCATATATTTAGCCAACAAACCAGCATTTGGCTTCACGCTGTTGAGCGCATGCTGGGCTTTTTTTGTTTTGTTTTGTTCTTTGCTTGAATTTAAACATTTTTGTTTTATTTTTCCTGCTCCAAATTATGGGCTAAAATGATATAAAGAGGATCTACTTTGGTGCACTGATCGTGATGGGTGGCTTTAATAAAAGAGAGAGAGAAGACCCAAAGGAGAAAGCCTGGAAATGTCCGCGAGTGGCTTGACATGGAGGCCCTGTGCTATGGGCTTCGTGGCCCTCAATTCTAGCTGCACAGAAAAATCACCTAGAGGCTCTTTAAACTGCTCCATCCAGGCTGCACGTCCAGAGAATCTGCCATCCTGGTCATTCAGCGGGTTTGTTGTTTTCAAACTCCCAGGCCATTCTAACATGCAGTCAGGATTGGACACCGTGTTCTACCTCCACGAGACTCGGTGGATCACTTAGCCACCTTGGTCAAAGAAGAATGAGGCTTTTCGATGATCACATCAGCTCCACTCACAATAGCCAAGAAGGAGAAACCATCCAAATGTCCATCAACGGATGAATGGGTGGACTAATGTGGTGTGTACGTACGATGGAATATTATTCAGCCCTAAAAAGGAACGAGATCCTGATCTATGCTACAACGTAGATGACTCTTGAAGACATTATACTGAGTGAAAGAAGCCACACAAGGACAAATATTGCATGACTGCATTTACGTGAGGTTCCTGAAATAGTCAAATTCATAGAGGCAGAAAGTAAATTAGAGGTTCCTCGGGTCTGGGGGAGGGGAGGGGAGGGGATGGGGAGTTATTGTTTACTGGGTATAGAGTTTTTGTTTGGGATGATGAAAATTTTCTGGAGATGGATTGTGGTGATGGTTGCACCATGTTGTAAACGTGCTCAGTGCCACTGAATTGTACACTTTAAAGTGCTAAAAATGAGCAATTTTATATTATGTATATTTTACCAAAATGTAAAAATGAAAGAATAAGCCTTGCCATATTCACATTGTGGAATCTGTGTGTGTTATATGCGATTGTGGATAAAAGCCTTTGGTAAGCTTAAAATGACGTACACATTTAAGGTGGTAGTAATATTCTTTAATTATTTGTTTTAATCATTTTGTTTTGATAAAAGGCTACAATATAAACAACTGAGAAGGTTAATTAATAATGTCAAACCTAAATGAGTATAATTAATGTCACTCAGCAAAGGCCTTCACTAGACTCAAAACATATTTTCTCTCGGGGGTAATCGTGGCCTGATTTTTCTAAACAGTTTCTCTTTTGACTGGGAAGCAGGAATGATTAGAGAAGATAGGAGGAAATGGAAAGTCTTGCATTTTTCACTTGAGGCTAGACATTCATAGCGTGGTCTCACATGTGGTCCCTAGCACTCCCATCCTGGTCTCTTGGAAGAGGAGGTCTGCAATGGCCTCACCTATGACAGACACTGAAATGGACAAGATGTAACAAACAACAATCATAAGAGCGAGCATTTATTAACTCTTCCTAAATGCCATGGAAATGTGGCTGGAGGTGGTTGGAAGGACGGATGGGCAAAGAAGAGGTAAGCAACTTCCTCTCACGGCCAGGCAAGAACAAGCACAGAATCCCAAAGAATATTCTATCCGTTCTTTACTTCTGATTCAAGCAATGTAATTCAATCCAGAAAGTCTGTGGATTGGTGGGGATTTGGGCCTGACTCCTAGACCATGAAGATGTCACTGGCCCCTCAGTGAACAGAGAGAATTCCCCCAGTTCCTCTCTCTCAGGCCCTCTCTCTCCTCCATGACCATCTTTTTGGTTCTTTTAAACTCTTGCCTTCCCATCCCTGCCATTCATGCATCAAGACCCTGCAAAAGGAAACGGGGAAAAGTGGAGAACCCTCAGGATGCTTTGCCTCCAAGCTAATGGAAAGGTTAGGCTGGAAAGAATAGTCCTTGTGCCTTTTGGTACTAGGATAGCCTCCTAGTACAGGAGAGTCCTGAGAAGACTCCTTCTCAGCCTTGAGTTATAAGCTATGAAATGTAGCAATCCCCCTCCTATTATTTACACGAAGACAGCCAGCCTCCCAGAAGTGCAGTGTTGGTGACCAGGTGAAGGGAAACCCGTCCTGCCATGTTTTATTTATTTTGATTCATTTAAATGGTGTCTTGTTGACTTTATTCCTAAAGAGTGTGATGTAGCTTGAAAAATTGGATACATCATAACGAGATAAAATGATTTAATTAAGAGAGAACGGGGTGGATATAGTGAAGGGATAGAAAATACTACGACAACATCATACCACATGGGATAAAGAAAGGGATTTGGGTGGCAGTGAGGAATTTACATAGTGAGGGTCCACAAGAAGAGGTTCAGTCTCACCTCCTTTCCTCTCATCATTCCATAGGGAAGAGCCCTTGCCAGGGCTTGGGCAAGGCTGCTGAGCACACAGTGGGTCTACATTCCAGGGGAGAGCTGGCTTCCGCTGGTCTGCCTCTTACCACATAAGCATGGGAATGGTCCTATAGAACTTGGGGACAAACAGATTACTTCCGTGACTGAGTTTAGGATGCCAACTATTTACAGAAATTGCTGGGAAATGCCACTACCCAGCACTTAGAGACCTGCAGCCCCTTCTGATGGAGGGATGACTCTGGCCAGTTAAGTTGATAGAACTCCTCCCACTGGAGATGGGAAATTTTAGCGGGGTGGTGCACAGTCTCAGCCAGTTCACTGCCAGACAAGCTTAGTAATTTTCAGCCAACACGGCTTGTCCTTCCACTTCAAAAGAGAATTTTTGACCAAGACAAGAATGAAGCTAAAACATGACGTGGATGCCGTGGAGCCTTCCATGTTTGCAAACTGGGTCTCAGATTTTGATATAAAATTTCCAGCAAGGAATCCAGAGAGAGAGAGATGATTATACTTATGAAGTAAAAATAAACCTAAGTAAAGCTCAGTGATTTCTTTCAGCCAACACGGCTTGTCCTTCCACTTCAAAAGAGAATTTTTGACCAAGACAAGAATGAAGCTAAAACATGACGTGGATGCCGTGGAGCCTTCCATGTTTGCAAACTGGGTCTCAGATTTTGATATAAAATTTCCAGCAAGGAATCCAGAGAGAGAGAGATGATTATACTTATGAAGTAAAAATAAACCTAAGTAAAGCTCAGTAATTTCTTATAAATTTATTTTTTTATTTTTGGCTGTGTTGGGTCTTCGTTGCTGCACGCAGGCTTTCTCTAGTTACGGCAAGCAGGGGCTACTCTTCGTTTTGGTGCGCGCGCTTCTCATTGCGATGGCTTCTCTTGTTGCGGAGCACAGGCTCTAGGTGCTCAGGCTTCAGTAGTTGTGCCACACGGGCTTAGTTGCCCCGCAGCATGTGGGATTTTCCCAGGTCAGGGATCAAAGCTCAGTAATATCTGATCACACACTCAAGAGCATGTGCAGATCTGCCTTAATTTAAGAGTAGTTTTTAGAGCTGTACTCTCCAATGCAGTAGCCACGGCTGCTGTAGCTATCTAAATTAATTTAAATTAAATTAAATTTAAAATACAGTTCTCAGTCACACTAACCACATTTCAAGTGCTCAAAGCCACTGACGGCCAGTGGCTACTGCATTGGACAACACAGATATAGAAAACTTCCATCCGAATGTTCCATCTGACAGCATCGTTTAGGGTGTTTTAGGGTGAATCACACACCCGTGAGATACTTTGCTCTAGGTATTATGTCCTTTAGCATAAGTTTGAAGATGAGTGTCAGTGAGCTTGACCTGTTCTCCCCTGTCAGGTACCTGCCATTCTGGGTTTCTAGCGGGTCCACAGGTATGTGTTTTAACCATCAGATGAGCAGGGAAAAGTTCCACTAACGTCCTCCTGTGAAAACTGGGGGACCTGATTAGAACTCCTGCCTGAAAGGAGGGTTGTCCCACTTCTGTTTGGAGGTGAGCCGGGGTCAGATTCTCTTTGGACTGTGAGTTTGGTTTTGGGCTGACACTCAGCCTGGTCAACAGTAGAGGTTCTCGCAAGCCCACCATCTGGCACAGCTACTCATTGTGGCTGAGAGGTCTCCTAAAGCACACGGAACCAAGTCCCACCCGGGTCTTAATTGTATATCAGTAGCACCCCATCTCCCATCTATGTCTGGGCAACAGAACTTCCTGGAAAGCTCTCCGAGACCAACCAGCCACAAAATGAGCCCAATAGACAAAGTTAGGATTTTGGCATCACGTGGAGTGATTTTTAACTCTCCCTTTCCCATCTGCTGACGTTCTCAGCAATGTTTGCCTAGGGAATGACAGCAGGAGGGTTTGCTCTTTCTGTGAATCCTCCAGGATGCCATCGGCCCATTAATTATTGAAGTCCAGGTTCATGAAGCTGGTTAGTGAGTTTCCTATCTATGACTGGAGTTAACATTTTTCATGATCCATATTTGCAAAGATCAAAACCCACATTGCCAGCCTCCCCAAATTCCATCAGCTCTCAACGGGCTGCATTCATGGAAAAGAAGCTGGTGTCAATGTTCCCTCGGTTGCCACATCTGGAATGTGTCCTCATTCTCCTTCTCGAACGCATATGAGTCCTGCACCCCAGAAATGCTGGTCGTTCCCATGGACACAGGAAGATCTGGCTCAGGAGCCTGGAAAAGCTTCTCTATCCCAAAAGGGGCTTAAAGAAACAGAAGCAGTGATAATGTCTCAATGTCAAGTGAATTTTTTTATATTTGAATTCTAGACATAATTTAGTACCATCTGTCTAGAAAACAGTGCGGGAAAAACATCTACAATCCCATCACCCTCATATACTATTTTTGCGTACGGTCTTTCACATAATATATGAAAATAAGAGATTCAGTGTGAAAATATTTCTGCATTACAGGAAGTGTCCAGGTCCCAAGTGCACTGGCTTCCCAAAGTTTGTCTGGACCACACAACCTACTTTCCAAAAGAAATATATTGTACATGGTTCTGAAGCTTCCAGGCCAGCCCACAGAATCGTACTTAACCCATAATGTGGCCGAGCTCTGCAACTAAACCATGGAATTTTCTCCCAAGTGTTCGCTGCATTTTGCATATTAGTGCACACCGAAATCTCCTCCCTTAAGCAGATCATCTAAGAGAGCAGTCTGTACCCTCACAGCAAATGGGTCAATGCTGGAGGAAGACATCTGTCAAGGTGTCAGGGTCCCAGGTCCTCCATAGTTTTGGAGAGGAGTTGGAGTCCTGGCCACTGTTATGTAACATACTATTGACCACCACAGAGGTCTTTAATGACCGTTGATGGGAAGGGATTTCAAATTGGGCTTGTGATCCCAGACGGCTAATATTTTCAGGTTCAAGACAACATCCTATCCCATGAATTGCCTGCCTTGGATTGTATACATGTGACACATTCATATACATTGAAAGTAGAAAGGACAAAAAACATAGCACAGCTCGAGAAACCACACCAGCTATTCAGCAACTCTGTACTGAAGGAGGCCTTTACTTCACCCTCTCCTCAACTGCCATTTATTTTGAACATCTCTCTCTTAGGGAGTCTTTCCAGAAGACTCTATGTATCGCCCACCAAGACTAGATTACATTCCTCTCTTGTAAGATCCTGCCCTTTACCTGTACAACATGCATCGTATGTGTAATCACTTGTTCAATGTCAGCCTTCCCTGTTAGAATATGAGAACCATGAGAACAGGGATGGTTTCCAGAGAGTTCACTGCTATATCTTCAAGACCTAGGGGAAGGACAGGCAAATATAAAGTAAAGATGTAAGGAATAACAGAACCCATCTTAGCTCCCATTTCTGAGCGTCGCTACAGAAAGGTTCTGATGTGCAAAAAGAGGGGACCACTCTGAGGAATCAGAGAAAATACTTTCCTAAGAAATAGGTACTGTGGGCTTCCCTGGTGGCGCAGTGGTTGAGAGTCCGCCTGCCGATGCAGGGGACACGGGTTTGTGCCCCGGTCCGGGAGGATCCCACATGCCGCGGAGCGGCTGGGCCCGTGAGCCATGGCCACTGAGCCTGCGCGTCCGGAGCCTGTGCTCCGCAACGGGAGAGGCCACAGCAGTGAGAAGCCCGCGTACCGCAAAAAAAAAAAAAAAAAAAAAAAAAAAAAAAGATTCAATTCTCATTTATCAGGAATGTCAATGTAGATAGCCAAAAAGACGGAGTTGGAAGATACAATAATAAGTAATAGAAGAAAACTTTATAAAACTAAAAGAAGAAGAAGAAGAAATAAGTCTTTAGATAAAAAGGGCTCCCTGAAGATCAGGCAATGTTAATTAAAATTGCCAATATATAGAAATATTCTGATAATTAGGTTTTAGTCTTAGGTTAGGGAAATTCTATAATCTCACCCAAGAAAGGAAAACCTGTCTGGTCTCAAAATTCTCCTCAGCAACACAAAGCAAAAAGATTATACAGCATTGGTCATTGAGGTGTTGTTTTAACTCCTTGGGGAAAAAAGTAAGACATATACAAAATTTAAACTACCCAAATCGTAAGTACACAGCTCAATGAATTTTCAAAAAGAAAACACCCTTATGGTAAGTACCTAGTTAAGACCAGGACATGCCCACCAGCTCAGAACCTCATCATGCCCCAACGGCCACTCCGTATCCCCAAAGTGTTACCACTTTCCTGACTCCTAACACCATAGGTTAGTTTAGCCCATTTCAGCATTTTACATGTATAGGTGGAACCATTCAGTGTGGAGTCTTTTGTGTCTGGCTTCTTTTGTTGAACCTTATGTTTTTGCTTGTAGTTGTGGTTTGTTCCCCCTCATTGCCAAATAATATTCCATTGTGTGAATATCTTGAAATTCAGCCATTCTACTGCTGGTGGACATTTCATTAATGAAGATCGTCTTTTGGTGAACATATGTGTGCATTTCAGCTGAATATGTAAATGGAATTGTTGCATCATAGGTAGACATATGTTTAAAGTAAATGACTGCGGTCAAACCATTTTCTAAAGTGACTATAGCAATTTACGTTCCTGTCAGCAGTAGCTGAGGGTTCCAGTCCTGCCACATCCTTCCAACACACAGTATGCCTGCCTTTAATTTTAGTCATTCTGGCGAGTTTGTAGTGGTATCACACTGTGGTTTTAATTTGTATTTTTCTGAGGACTAATAAAGTTTAGAACCTTTTTGTATGTTTACTGGCCATTTGAATATCCTTTTTTTGAAATGTCTGTTCAAGTCTTTTACACATAATACTCCTTTGTCTTAATTACTCTCATTTTCTAATGTCCTGATATCTGGTAGTATAAGTCCACTTTTGCATTTCTTCTTCCAGATTGCCTTGGCTTTTCTTGGCCTTTGAATTGCCATATAAATTTTAGAATCAGCTTGTTGACTCCACAGGAGAAAAAGAAAGCTTTCTAGAATTTGTTTGGGATGGCATTTAATCTATAGATGAATTTTGGGAGAATCAACATCTTAACAACATAGAATCTTCCAATCCACGAACATAGTATATCCGTCCATTTACTCAGATCTTTTAAAATTTATTTTAATAACGTGTTGTAGTTTTCAGAGTAGACGTTTTGCACACCTTTTTAAAGATTCATTCCTGGGTATGTGATGTTTTTTTAATGTCACAATACCACAAGATTAGATAAATAGATCAGTGGAGGTTCTATTCTACTCTGGAGTGTTGAAAATATTTTATACCTTAATTTGGGTGTTTATACAGATTTGTACAATTGTCAAAACTAATCTATCTGTACTCTTAATTAATGTACTTTATTCACTTTCTGTACACTTGCTTTACTACAACAAACCATTATGAAAGAGAAAAATATGTAAAAGTTATGGAAGTTAAGGCAAAGTAGAATATATATACTAATAATATAAGATGTAAATTACAATGAGGTACAAAAAGTTTTGACAAATTAACAAAGCTTTCCTCTTTTTTATATTACTAGTATAATAAACATAAGGGTACAAGGAAGCAGGTACTTTTTTTTTGAATTTTAGAATTTTATTTATTATTTTATACAGCAGGCTCTTATTAATTACCATTTTATACACATCAGTGTATACATGTCAATCCCAATCTCTCAATTCATCACACCACCACCACCACCACCTCCACCGCCACTTTCCCCCCTTGGTGTCCATACGTTTGTTCTCTATATCTGTGTCTCTATTTCTGCCCGGAAGCAGGTACTTTTATGTATTACTAGTGGAAGGATAAATTGGTATAGCCTTGCTGGAGGGCACGTTGGCAAAAGACCTAAAAATGTGCATGCAAGTCCACTAGAAATTCTACTTCCAGAAATTTATTTTAAAAAACCCATCATGGATATAGCATATATTTAGCTATGAGGACGTTCACCAAAAAATTGTCTATTATAATAAAATACTGATATCTAACTAATAATAGGGAATTAATAAACTATGATATATAACAATGAAATAATATCATCTATTAAAAATTATGACACACAAGAAAAGTTAATGATGTAGAAAGGATTCTCAATGAAATATTTGTCCAAAGAAAGTAGTCTGTAGTAGTGATTATTCAAGAAGTCCCTAATTTAAGTTTTAAAATTTAAATATCTTATCACAAGAAAAACAAATTTGTAACCATGTGAGGTGACTGATGTTAACTAAACTTATTGTGATAATCATTTCACAATATATAATATATCAAATCATTATGTTGTACAGCTTAAATTTATACAATGTTATATACCAATTAGATCTCAATAAAACTGGAAGAAAATTACATATATTGATATATTGTATAAAGTGTTATATATATATAATTTTTTAAATGACTGGAAGGATATACAACTAAATGTCAACAGTGACTCTTTCTGTGAATTGAGATCATTGGTGATATTTTCATTTCTTCTTCTTGTGCCTTCACTTTCTGTAAAAATTTAACACACATGCATTACTCTTGTACTAATAAAAATAGTATTCTAATAAATTAGAATAGTATATAAAATCATATTCTAATATATTTGAAAATCTCAATGAATAAGCCTCTTTTCTTGCCAAGAAATATAAATTGACCAAACAAAAATTATATATTTATAGACATAGAAAAACACACCAATCTTTTATTGGGATTGTGGGTGATTTCTTTTCCTTCTTAAAATCCATCTTTAGTTTTCAAGCTTTCTCCAGGAAAAAATGCCATTGAAACTAAGAACAAGGACACAGCTGTAACTTCCTGTGCTGTTGGGATGTGAGCTTTGTGTGATACTATAGACATCTTGCAATGCTCTGGACACAAATACAGAATCACCATCTTTACCCAAACAAGCTCCGTCCTAGGGCCCACACACCCTCTTAGCAGCTTTCACACATGTAAACTTCCCATTGAAACAGGCATTATTCTTCAATTTTTACAGGTGAGGAAACTCAACCCAGATAGGATGGTCACTTACATAAAGAGGCCCATGTAATATAAAAGAGAGGAGGGATTCGAACCCAGGTCAGCCCACTTTTAAAGCCCAGGCCTTTTTCACCACATGAGTACTTTTTAATTATCATATCACAACCAAGACCACCAGATTTTTTGTAAACTCTTAAGCCATGGTGCAGAGGCCTCTTTCAAGATAAACACAATCTGTTTGGAATGCACCAGCTTTATTGAAAAATATTACTGAAATCAAAGCATTTTGCACTACTTTATTCATTATTTTTATGGTACTCCAGGATTTTTGTGGGATTTGTTTTTCATTTCACTTCTGTAAGCCTGCCAATGCTTTAAAGCAGTATTTCAGTTGAAGAAAAAAGAAAAAACGGGTTTTGTTTTGTTTTGTTTTGTTTTTTAAGCAAAATCTCAACAATGTTTTCCATCCTTTTTTCATACAGTTTTGGGAAATTTTCCCCTCTTGCTCCCCTACCCCATGTCCCTCCTCCCGAATTCCCATAAGTGCAAATTTAATACTCAAGATACTGTTTAAATGCCCCCAAATGTTCAAAAGAAATTAAATTTGCCGTTGCAAAGTTTTGAAATGTTAATTATATCACTGGCAGTCCCACCTGAGAAGTCACAAATCACTCTGATGCAAAGGCCACAGAAGCACACGCGCTATAGTCCCTGCGTAGTCAGGGACTCCATGACCTTAAAAGATGATGAAGGTCAGCAGGGAGATGTGTCCAGGACCTGCGAAGCCACGCGGGTCTCTGAAATGAGAACAGACTGCTGAACTCATTTAATTCCTTTCATAACACACACTGGTGTTCTCAGTAGGCACCAGATACGCCTGACCCTTGAGAAGCTTACAATCCAGGTTTGCTTCAAAGCAGGTAGATTTTAGAAAGCGAATTCCATTCTGCTCTGTCAAGCAATCCTGTAATACTTTGGTTTCAAACTGTGCTCCCCAGAACTCTAGGGGTGTTTCAGAGGTGCTCTGGGGGCTGCGAGAGGGAGGGGAGGGAGGGGGGAGGATTCTTCACCCACAGCCCCACCCTGCACTTCCACCGCAAAAGCTCTCTGTGATCTGTTTCATGTACTTGGATTCCCCCTCAGTTTTATTTTGGACGAAAGACAATGTGGCTTTAAAAAATTCAAAAAGAATCCCTGCTTCACTGCATCGAGACACAGAGGAACAGGAAGAGAGGGCTTCACTACTCATTAGAACATTGAAAGAGTGAAAGCATTTTCACTCTACATGTGCCCAGAACACTCTCCTCAGTGTAAACTCTTCTTTTAATAGCTGAGGAGGCTTCATACAAGAACCAGGAAGAGAGACACGCTCGGGTAACAGAGATGTCTCAACAAATGCCATGGCAAAAGTTAGGAAGGGAAAGGGTAACTTACCCATCCCAGAAAACTCAGCCACAGGGTTCATGAAGAAATGTCCTTGTATAACCTCACAGTGGAAAAGAGTCGCGCTCTTTTTCTGACGGAATATACCGATAAGTCTAAAGATACTACTTTCCCATCTAGATTGATTCCTTCGGTCAGTTTACATGTTCACGGGTAAACTCACCCAGTGGACACTTCTACTGACATTGTAAATGAAATCATGCATTTTGTAAATGGAGAAATCGAAAACTCTTGTTTTCTCTTTTCTCAGGATGACATCTGTTATCCCAAAGTTTGCATTCAGTGTAACTTGTACCTGCAAGTAAGAAGTACAAATTCATAGAGAGAAGAGCAGAGGGGAAAAGAATAAAAATATTTGTTTTAGAGGCGACACTGTACTTCATATGCCATCTCATGAGATTATCTAGCACTATTGATTTCTTTTTTTTACAAGATCTTTTTATTTATTTTTGATAATATGTCATAGCCTCATTTCTACATTTTATTTTTTTAACATCTTTATTGGAATATAATTGCTTTACAATGGTGTTAGTTTCTGCTTTATAACAAAGTGAATCAGTTATACATATACATATGTTCCCATACCTCTTCCCTCAACACTATCGATTTCTGCTCGGTGTCACTCACTTCCTGTACTCAGTGAAAGCCACACTGTATCTCAGTGCATCCTTATCACACCACAACACTTTAAAGTGTCTCCTGGTATCACAGATACAGAAAAACGGAGGACTGACGAGGCTCAGAAGTTTGACCCGGTTACAAGGATCTTTGGTCAAATACTCCAACCATCTCCTGTGAGCTAGGCACCAATCAGGGCACTCCAGGTCCCAACGCATAGATATCGAGCCCCTGCCTTCGATGACCTCAGTCTTATGGCCCAAGAGAGTCCGCAATCAACATATAAAAAAGAACAGCAAGCAAACACAAACAAACAAGAAAATTGCAGACTCTGTCTCAAGCTGGGGAGGAAACAAACCAGAGGTAGCAATGGAAAGTAAGAGGAGTGGTAGGGTCAGACAGGGTGCTTTCCGTGGGTGATCAGGGAAGGCCTCTCTGAGGAGGTGACTTTTAAGCTGAACCTGGAAGATGAGAAGCAGCCGGTGAGCTGAGGGCCACGTGGGACCAGCAGAGCCTGGACCTGCACCAGGAGGTTCAGAAGACCTCAGGCCGCCTCCGGTCTAGTTGCTCTGACTACCCTGCCAGTTTGGCTTCGTCTTCCATCACACAGACACGCACACTTGGGCTCAGAGAGGTTGAGTAACTTGATCAAGACCACACAGCTAACAGCAGTGGGGCAAGATTTTAATCCAGGACCATCTAGCCCAAACCTCTGCTCTTAGCAGCGACCTCATTTGATTAGACTCGATTGATTTATCAGCCACCAGGACTGGTAACTCAATTTCCACTGGGTCAGTTAGTTAACGAGTTAGTTGTGTATCTATACATTTTTATTCATACGCAGCCTCATTCCAAAGAGAGTTTAAAACCCTAGATTCTCTGTACTTGCTGGAGTTTCCTTCAAATAGAGTCCTCTGCTCTGACTGGATTGGTGGTACAGAAATCCACGAGGATTCTTCCCAGGGTGCAAGTTCAGACCTCTTAAGAAATTCTCACAGACAAGGGTGCCCAACGAGACGCTTAGGAACATGTCACCCTCTGGTAGGAGCTGCAGGTCTTCCTACAGCAGGAGCTTCACAATATGTGTTCCCCCAGGACGCTGTCATTCAATCTGCAGAAGGTCCTACACATATCTGGAAACGCAAGCCTCCCTTTTCCAGGCCAAAAACCAAACAAACAAAAGTCCTCTCACCTCCTCTGGTGATGCAGCAAATGCCCCTGGAGAGTCAAGTGAGGCACATGTGCTCTTCTCCTCCTCCCGTCTCCGTTGCCATCATTTTGAACATAGATGTCATCATGGAAGCGTCCCGTCCGCCTCCCAGCGCTGACTTGAGCTGCACAGGGTGAAAGAAGTCGCAGGAAAATGCTTTCAAACCGTGTTCATTTCAAAACCCGCTGGTTGATGAAATCCATTGCGATGGCTTCGATGAAGTGCAGGGAAATCGGTCACTCCCTGAACTGCCAAGTCCACCAAAAAAAGGTACGTTAAGTTACATCATCGCCACACAGGACCTGACTTACTCAACGAGGTGTGCAATTTGGAGGCTCTTGTAGGTAATTTGCCAGCTGAAAAAAAGAGGCTGCCGTTCAGGGAGCACTTATCAGCCAAGAATAACCACCATCACATGTTCAGCCCCAGGCGAGGGGGACTCTTCTCCGCCCCTTACCATATCATCTCAGTAATTCTCACAAGATCTCTGCCGAGGGGAGAGGTGGGTATTATCACCGTCACTGTTTTACAGAAAGGAAACCGAGGCACAGAGTGCCTGTACCACTTATCTGAGGTCCCTAGCTAGAAAGGAGTAGGGACTGGATTCAAGCTTCTAACTGTTCACTGAGCTGGGTCTCGTCCAGTGAGATGGCTGTGCAAAGTCATAGGAGGAGGGTTACAGCCCATTCCTCATGCAAAAATCAGAACCTCGTATCCAGCGGTCACTATGGACCAGGAAAGATAGAAATGGTGGAGATGACATAGCAGGTGTTTTTCAGATTCCAGTTTCACTTTTATGCATGCAAAAATCATGCACTGCAAAAAAGAGTTGGGGGCTGGACATGGGTAGCAGAGATTAGAGATGATGTTAAAAATCTGCAATTATGGGGCTTGGGCTAGCAGCTGCCCCGGACACATCCATGCCCCACCTCTAATTGTCACGTTATTTGCAGGGTTACAGGACTCAGTTCCCCAGACCTTCAGGGGACTTCAAGCCACATCCACCAGGCAACGTTCCAGGAGACAGCGCTGCATCCATGGGCACTGCCAGAGCCTCTACCCCCTGGGTTCCTGAACACCCAGGTCCCAAAGGAAACGCCTCCCTCAGGCAGCCTTTGTTATTTTGGCTGGCGAGGCATAAATTCAGTGAGGAGCTCTGGAGGGAAGATGAAGTTTACTTTCGCCCAGAAAGGCAGTTTCAGGAAGTAGCATTTTCAAGGTAGAAATTGGTTATCCCTGTAGTGACACGGCATTTTGTCGCCTGTTAGCTCTGTCGCCTGTTAGCTCACACAGGCTGGCTCCCCACCCTCTGCCCCTGCCCCAGGCAGTCAGGAGGCTGAAGACCCTGGGCTCTGTCTCTGCCCTGCTCACTGCCTTCAGCAGTGGGGGGAAACAGACCATACATTCCCTGAGGGACACACAGCTGGACACGTATGGACATCAGCTTAGAGTCCACGTGAAAAACCATAGGCTCCTGGGTGCATGTGTTCCAAAGGGAACTTGGGGATAGCCCAGCTCAGCGCTGCCCAAAAGAAGTGGAATGTGGGCCATATGTGTCATTTTACATTTCCTAATAGCCATAGTAAAAAATTAACTAAATTTGTAAAAAGGAACAGGTGAAATTAATTTTACTACAAGATTTAACCTAATATATCAAAAATATTATCACCACAGCATACAATCAATATAAAAATTAGAGATATTTTACATCCTTTTTAATATAAATTTATTTATACATTTGTTTATTTTTGGCTGCATTGGGTCTTCGTTGTGGTGAGTGGGCTTCTCATCACAGTGGCTTCTCTTGTTGCAGAGCACAGGCTCTAAGCATGCGGGCTTCAGTAGTTGTGGCACGTAGGCTCAGTAGCTGTGTCTCGCGGGCTCTAGAGAGCAGGCTCAGTAGTTGTGGCACATGGGCTTAGTTGCTCCGTGGCATGTGGGATCTTCCCGGGCCAGGGATTGAACCCATGTCCCCTGCATTGGCAGGCGGATTCTTAACCACTGTGCCACCAGGGAAGCCCACATCCTTTTTTTATATACTAAGTTTTTGCGTGTTTTACACTCATAGTTAATCTGCATTTGGACTCAGCCACATTTCAAATGCTCAATAGGCACACGTGTCCAGTGGCCACCCTATAGGACAACACGGAGCACATTGCTCCATCTGGGTTGTCACACACCTTCTCCAGCATCCCACTGCCCCCAAGGAACCAGCTAGCTCCCTGCTACCTAGGTGCGGTCATAGGGCAGCATCAGTATCACCTGGAGCTCACCAGAAATGCGGAACCTCAGGCCCCATCCAGAGCCTATGTAAATCAGAAGTCAACCAGTAACACTCTCTCCAGGTAATTCTTTTGCACAAGACACTCTGAGAAGCCCGTTGTCTCCTCTTAAATACTTCCAGTGTCAGGGGACTCACTAGCCCGTCCCCAGGGAAGTGCGTGCCATCTTTAACTGGTTCTAATTATTAGAAAAACATTTATCCTTCCTTTATTGAGTACTCTCTATGAGCTGGACACTGTGCTAAGTGTGTCACGTGGATTATCTCATTTAAGCCCAGCACTGTCCTGTGAGATGGGGGCTAATTATGGCTCTTCTTATAGATGAAAAAACAGAAGTCCCACAAACGCAAATAACTTACCCCAGATCTCAAGGCTGGCCGGTCTGTCTCAGGACCTGTTTTCTTAGCCACTCACTATACCAGGGCTTCCCTGTACCCTCTGCCTGCTGGCACCACCCGCAACCTGCCCAGAGGCAATTCGGAACCCAGGAGATTTTGCCATCTTCATAGTAAAGGAAGGTGTTGTTCGTACTCAAGAGAGACAGTCTTCAGTACCATGGCTTTACATTTTTGTGAGTTTCATTTATTACTGATTTCATTTCTTTTCATTTATTGTGTTAATAAACTCCGTTGGTATCTACCTCGTCAGCATTTCCTTTCCTCATCAAAGTTTAGAACAAGTATAGAAATGGGCAACTAAGCAAATAGGCAGAAATTAATAAAAGCCATACTATGTCTTTAGATAGCTCAGGGGTTCCTGGTTTCCAATTAAATAAGGTACACGGTTAGAGCAATTATGTAGAGTACACATATTATGTGAGGGACCCCAATTATACAAGGTTCACAGATGGGTACTGCGCTGAGGAAGCTATTGAACTTGCCACAAAATGTCACAAGGTAGCAAGCATGATGGGAGTATGGGGGAAGAAGTGGAGAGCAGCTTGCAAACTGTGAAGGAGTTTTGCTCCTTAACTGTTGTGGGTTAGTAAACCCCACACACCAGAAGAACAATGCTTTCCGTCTGTCTTTCCACTAATGGCCCGGAGTTGCTGACTGCACGGTAGAGGGTTGAACATTGATACGGAACTTATGCTGTTGTTTTGGAAATAAATGATACTCTCAACTCAAAAGTAAAGTCATTTGTCTTGAATAGTAATGGAAATCATTGGAAGAGACACTGCAATTCTAGGTAAGGAATTTTACACTTTTTAAGTGACTACCATATTCTTCAACATTCCAGAAAATCAAGAATTATTATTGTTTGAGAAGGAGTCGGGCATGGAAGTAGTAGGGGTGGGGAGTGAATAAAAGAAGGAAGGAAGAATTAAAATCAAAGGAAATCAAGTGGCACTAACCGGAGACACTATACATCAAATCTACATAAATGAAATACCTTTCTGCCTCTCTGCTTCCACATCACATGAAATGCCTGACTGATTTCCTCCAAATTTAGAAAGTGTATTTGGGTGGTCAACCAAGATAGCTGCTGTATGGCACACACAGCTTTCACTTGGGTGGTTCCAGGGGATCTGGAAGAAAGAGACAGTCGTCCTCCTGAGCAGCTGGTAGTAACCAGATCTTTTTCACTATCAGTTGATTAAGAAATGTCAAACATATCAAGATGCCACAAACAGAGAAAACAAACAGTAGTTTCAAACACGAGTCCTGATTTAAAGTCCTAACAGCAGACCATCTGAACTGCAGCCCATAATTTATGATCTAGATCCTCTGACATGGGCATTTCTATTTGGCTCCAGGCACTGGTTGATTTAAAGATGGTTCATAATTGTCCAGCACAGTCTGGGGACTACAGCAACGTGTGAAATACACCCCAACAGGGCTGCCGGCACCTTTGGAAGCGGCCCACGCTCTGTGGCCACTGGCCTTCCTTTCCTTCATCAGACAATCTGCGTCCATGTAAGGTATCCTTCTGCAGGACAGGGTCTCCAGAATAAGTGAGATTCCTGTCGACAGGAAGCCATGCTTGGTTAATGTACAACAGATTCTCTGGGACAGATTCAAACTTTGCCACCGTCACACCCTCAGGGCCGAGGACCACGCTTAGCTCCCAGTGGGTATCCAGTACAAATCTGTCAACTGACCTCAGTCCCGTGTGCTGAAGCTCTTCATTTATAGCGTAGTGATCACAGCAGCTGACATTTAGTAGAGGTTTAGTTTGTCCCAAACATCATGCTAAACACTACTAACATCGCCCCACGGAACACCCCACCCGCGTGATGAGACTGTGACCATTTCTATCTCAGACACAAGGAAACCAAGATGCCAGAAAATTCAGTAACACGTCCAATGCCTCCTGATAGCAGGCAGCAAGACCAGGACTTGAACCCAGGTCAGCCGACTTCCTTGTTTGGAATCACGTCACTCTAATGCTTCATTTAAATTTTCACCCTGGGCATCCAGAAGTCCACAGCAACCCAGAATGCTCCTCCTCAGGGAGAAGGAAGAGGAAGGACCGTCTTCAGCAGGGACCGCCACCTTCGACACACCTCTTGGACATCTTCATTGGAGGGCCCAGGCATTCACTCATTTTGAAGTCAAAAGTCCTTTGGGGACACCGGGGATAGAAGGATGAAGAGTTTGTGGTTCCTGCTGTCCAGGAGACACAGGCTACTCATGGGAGGCGGGGAGGGAAGAAGAGATTGACAATGTCGGTGCAATGTGGCATTGAAACAGACTCCTGCTTAACACCGCCAAGCTGGCACTGAGCAGGGTGGGGACATTGCAGACCCCGCCATCCAGCAGCTTACAACCTGTCTGTCCCTAAACAGCCTAGACGCTGGGCAGTCCACCCTTGAGCCCAAGTGCAGGGTCAAGACCAAATGTATTGGAGACGTGCGGAGGGGGTGAGATCATTGCAAGTTGAGGTCATTGCCACTCTCCAGGAGATGAAAGCAAAAACAGCCCTGACAGATGCCCTGAGTGTCCCTGTCACTTCTAAGTGTTTCCCTGGAGAGGTTATTTAGGAGAGCTGGGATGGTAATGCCTGCCATGGCCACATCTGTACAGCAGCCCCAGGCTAAGGACTCCCCATGACTGCCTTTAAGCTTCCATGGTCCCACGTTGGTGAGACACCCTCAGAAGAAGACCATCTAAGTCAAGGGTGCACAAGGCTGGACCCAGGTTAGTGGCCCCAGGGGTTGCTGAGAGTCAGCAAGTTTGAATAATCTTGAACTTGGCTCTGACTTTGAATAACACATATGAGCTGCTTTAACACTCCAAAGGGTAACTTGTAGTGGAAGTAGCCTGGAGCTCTTTCTCCAGGAGGGCCACAAGGGCATACCCTCTTCTCAGAGGCCTGACCAAGGCTCTGGGGAGTTCTTTCAGCCTTCACTGAACCAATTTTCCAAAGTGCTCTGTAATTAATGCCTCCCAGAAGAGATTCTCTTCTTGTCACTGAGAAGAGAAAAATAAAAGCATTCCTGCAACTCTTTTATACCTTGGGCAGAGCAGAATCATTTTTAGCCATCTCCAATAAAGTACCACGTTCTGAGTAATAACAGAGACCAATATTTTACAGGACAGCCCATCAAAGGCCCTTCAAGCTCACCACTTTTAAAATGCAGAGGTAGAGTCAGCATAGAGTTTGCAGGAGACACTATTTCTATTAATAGAAGAGTTTGGGTTTTTCTGTGGAATTTCTGCAAGAGAATAGCTGGTTTAGTCTTTGTGGCACCTAGTATGGAGCCCCTTAAGTATAAACTGTTGCTACACAATTCATGGATTTATTCATTCACTCACCAAATATTTATTGAGCACCTACTAAGTGCAAGACACTCAGAGAGATGCTGGAGAAAACTGACAAAGTCTCTGCTCTCATGGAGGTGGCATTTTTGTGGAGTAAACAGACACAAATAAAATGATAAGATACATTTTCAAAATATAACTTGGGATAGATGCTGAGCAAAGAATAGAAACAAGAAGTGACTAATATTAAGGGAAAGGTATATTATGGGCTCAGGGCTCCAGAAGGACCTCACTACAGAGGGAACCTTCATACTGCATCCAGAAAAGAGCTAGCCTTGCAAAGGGCAGAAGATCTTACAGGTTTGTGCAAATGTCCTGGGGCAGGATGGAGCACAACTGAACTGGAGAAGCAGAGAGAGAAGCCATGGGATGCAGAGTAATGATTGAGGGGGAAGGGACTGGAGGAGTGGGCGGGGCCAAGCCAGGTGCTCCGCTCTCTGAAGGTGGCCTGTCTTCTCCAATCTCCTACCGGCTTCACTTAGCAACTCAACACAACAGACCAGTGCCTGGCTCCTCTCCCTCTCCCCTACTTAGTGCTCCAGGAGCACTCTCCTGGGGCGTAAAAGGAAAAACCAACACACTCTGGCCACCGTCAGCTTTGTTCCAGCAGCTTCCACAGTGAGGACAAAGAACGCTCCGTAAAAGCGCGTGGGTGACAGTCCTGCAGCACACGGTCTCCCACCCCATCGAGCCAGCCCGGGGTGGCTGAGCTCAGGGTGCTGCCTCAGTCATTGATAATAATTGTTGCATTAATTGGCGCTGTCCAGACCAGACAGAACGGAACAGATCCCACTGTGTCCAATAATTAATGTTTTTCCCCCGCTGCAACACCATTAATAAGGGGCTCTTCCAAGAAATGAGGAATTGGCTGGTGGGGCATCATTAGGGCATTTATAGATAAGCTTTGGTCTGGAGACATAGAGGAAAGCTGATTATGTTTATTTAGACTCAATTATCTATTGCTAATGTGTTATCCTGTGTTCCAATCGTCCCCATTCTCTGGGTCCTAATGATACAGGGCACGCTCACAATGTGATTTCAATGACCTGCAACACGGCTTTCTCTCCAGTGCAGCGGAGAGGGGGGACTGAAGGGCGGTTCTGCTGGCTCTCGCTCACCCGCCGTGAACCTTCCCTTTCCGCTGAGAAATTTAGAGCCAGGCTCTCAGAAGTACCAGAAAGAAAGTTTCTCCTAATTAAACCTCAGAGGACTGGAAGTTTCTTGGGTTTGTGATTATCTGAAGTGTTTTTGAAAATGTAAATCTGGCTGGGGAAACACTGCTTTGAAATATAGAGGGAGGAAGAGGCAGCTTGGGTTTGAGATGCTCTCTCGGTGGTAGCAACCAATGAAGCCTCAGAGACAGAGAAAATCTGGCAGAAACGCACATCTTACTAGACAAGCAGACGTGCTTACAAGTATTCTCTGGACCCTGGGAAGTGGACGTGGGGGCATGTGGGGCTGATTTTTCTCTCAGAAACCTTTGATCCATTTGTTCTTTGCTAGAATTTTCAGAAGAGATTTCTTATGTTTTGTAAAAAAGTATAGATACGTACAACAGTGTGAGTGGACTTAATGCCACTAGAGTATACAGTTAAAAATTATTTAAACAATAAATTTTATGTTATATATATTTTACCACAATAAGAACAATTACCAGGAGAATAAATAGAGTAATACATTTTATAAGCAGAATTTAAAAGCATAAGGAAGAATTAGGGTTCTAACTTTGCAAATGTAATATATCTAATATTAATTTTAGAAACCAAATAGACTTCTAAATGGTCTCTTCTGAGGATGAAACTACCCTCAAGTTAATTTTTAAAAACCTTAAAATTACCAATAATAATTCAAGACAATTAATTTGTCAATTGAATGAGCTGGACTCAGGACTGCAGAGTGAGCTCAATCTTATATATTTTTACAATTTGCTGTTTTCACGGGTTCTGTGGACCGTTCTTTATCCACTCCTGGCTATAATCTCACATAGGTTCCATAGCTTTCTCTGTGACTCTTATAAACAAAGTACCCAGGCCTATCAAATAATTTTGTTTTAATGTAGCTAAGTAAATCCTTTTTACTTATCTATTTTTATATGGTAATGTATATATGTTAATCCCATACTCCTAATTTATCCCTCCCCGCCTCTCCCCTGTGATAACCGTAAGTTTGTTTTCTACGTCTGTGAGTCTGTTTCTGTCTTGTAAACAAGGTCATTTACTGTATAGCACAGGAAATTATATTCAATATCTTGCGATAACCTATAATGGAAAAGAATCTGAAAACCGAATCACTTTACTGTACACCTGAAACTAACACAATATTGTAAATCAACTATACGTCAATAAAATTATTTTTAAGTGTAGCTAGATGTGTATGTGCATCTACACTCTGTACACATCACCCCCGTTCACATCTCTTACTGCATTGGGTGGTGGGGAAAGTGTGGGATTAGGAGGCTGGAAACGTGGGTTCAAGTTCAGGCTCTGCCCATGTCCCACGGTCTGTGATACCTCGTCCAGCCTCAATTTCCACACCTGTGAGATGAGGGCCCGCTCATGTGCACTTGGCGGGGGTTTTTCTCGGGAAGAAGTAAGATGACGTCTGTGGAGGAGCCCAGGGGGCACTTGCAGAGATGAAACAGACCCCTCAAATATCCATCTCTCCCCAACTGCCCTTGCACGTGTGAAAGTATCTGATACTCATGGGTGTCTACAGCCCCCCTTCAGCCTTCCCTGTGAAGGACACACTTGGGATCCCTGAGCTGTCTCTGGTTTTGAAATGAGCTCCCAGAAAGTTGACCTGTGCACAAATGTGTGATGTAACTTTGCAAACTCAGTGCGTAATGCTTTTAGGAAAGCGCAGCCCTTTCCTCGCCTGCTTCCCACCCCTGAGACCAGGTAATTTGTGGGCACATCTGTTGCAGGTGTTGGGGAATATTCTCAGAGATGTTCTTAAATCCTGGCTTGGGGGTCTAAAGGTGGAGAAGCTGGCTCCTGGGACACAGTGATGCCTACAACATCGGTCAGGTAACAGGATCGAGGCAGGAAGGCCTGCGAGCAGGGCTGGGCCCGGGCAGGGTGAGTGGAGTAGCTCAGCAAGCAGGGAAACCACAAAGAACTGCTCGCAGGGGCAGGAAAAGGAGACAGGCACCCCCAACCCAAACACCCCTATTTATCAGATATCACTTACTGGATGTTACCTGGTCCAGGCAAGCGACTTAACCCCCCTCAGCCTCGGCGATCTCATTTGTATGGGAGGCGTACAGACCTGCTTAGCTCATGGGCCGAGGTGGCTCTGGCTGGTAGCACTTTAATTTACAGAGTGCCTGCTGGGCACCCAGCATTGTGCCAGGTGCTGGAAGGAGAGGGATGGAAGATCAAAGAGAAAAAGAGGAGGCGTAATCGTCATTCTTGCCTGAAAGAACCCATCACTTTTCCTACAATCTTGCCATGACTCCTCATTTTTCTTAGCATAAAATCCAAACCCTGTATCAAGATCCACATAAGACTCTGGGATCCAGCCCTGGGACTTCTCTCAGCCAATATTTTGTAATGTTCCTTTGCTATCCTGAAACAGAATTCAGGGGTGATATAATTTATCTACACACAAGATGTTTCAATCAATATATTAACATATTAACTTTCATGGGGGGGGAAAGAAGAAATTTGTATCAAAACAAGATGCATTTCAATTGGAAGGTTCTCTGACACGGCTTCGCTAATCAACACAAGGATGTGTGTTTGTGTGAAATCATAGTGAATGCCACAACTAGAAACACAGACTTGACAACAGGGGTGTTGTTTTGGAGACTCAGATACCAAGAGTGATGTTGCCATGGGTGACACAATTTTCCCAACATGGCGAACACCACTTGGTAATATTCCAAACAAAACACAGAGCAATCATCCCTTAACTTATATAGTAGCTCCATTCCTAGAAAATTCAATACATATAATTAAGACTGTGCTAAAATTACTTTCTGTTTATATGAATTAGAGAGTTATGTCCAGGCTCAGATCATTAGAAATTGGCTTTTCACCTACATGAATATCTACTGGGACATCCTAAAATCTGCAGGACCCAGATCAGCCCATCTTTGTGTGGGACTGTTAGATGCACTGACTGAAGTCTTGCACCCTTGGTGCCTACTCACTACATATATGGCGCCTCCCTCCCAACAAATATCCCAAACAAACTCGAGGTGTTCGGTATCACCCCCTCGGGAACCACAGATCTAGCCCCTGTCTACCTCTCCAGCCCTCGTCTTCTCCTACCCTCCTCCTGTTTACGGTGTTCTCGGCTACACAGCTTCAGCTTTTCTCCTTTCCTCCAACACATCAAAGAGCCTTTGCACGTGCTGTTCCCTCCACTGGGAACGCTCTTGCCCAGCTGTTCACATGGCAACCTTCTTCTCCTCCATGTCTCTGCTCACATAACATTTTCAGGAGAGCGGCTTTCCCTAGCCGCCTGATCTACAGGAGCACACATTCCCAGCCCAGCTAGTCTCAGTTATGCCACCCTGTTCTTGTCCCTCAGGACACACATCACGCCTAGATTTTTTTCTAGGTTGTCTTCCCCACCAGGATCAGCACACTTTTCTGAAAGGGCCAGAGAGCAAATATTTCAGGCTTTGCCAGCCGTTACGGTCTTAGTCACAACAACTCAACTTTGCCCTGTATCACTCAAGGGCAGTCACACACAATATGTAAACAAATGGGCGTGGCTGTGCACCAATAAAACTTTATTTACAAAACAGGCAGAGGCTAGATTTGGCCCTTGGGCTGTATTTGGCCAATTCCTGCACTGGACTATCAGCTCCTTGTTGTCTGTTTTAGTCTTGAATTCTTTTTGTCTCACACAGTGTGTGCCGTATGGTAAGAATGGAATGAATGTATATTGAAGAAATGAGTTTGTCCAGCTGGAACGAGGAACAACAGAAAACACAAGAAAGACCTACCTCTTCTTAGCACCGATGGAAGCATATCCACGTTGGCTGCACACCCAGCACTGTAAGAGTCCTGAGAAGGGAGGGCAGGAGAAGTCAGGGAGGGCTTCCTGGAGGAAGTGGCCTTGAACAGCAGCTGAAAGAAAGATGGGATTTGGACTACGGTAGTCATGACACTCACTTGTTCAGTCATCAATTCATTGATGGAACTTTTGTTGAGTGTCCTATCAGCAGCTGACAACACAAAGCTGAGGACACATAGCGCTCCCGGGGCAGGAGACTTTGATCCTGTTGTCAGGACAGTCTGGGGATTCCAAGGATGCTGTGGACCAGTCACACTTCTGGGTGCCTCATGCACAGGCGAGATCAGGGTCACATCTGAACATGGCTCAGTAGTGCCCCAACTGGACTTTATCCCACTAACCATCCACGTCATCCAACCCCACTGTGCCGCGCTTGTGAAATCAATGCACCTGGCCCCTCACCCTCACCCTCCCACCCAACCCAGTCTCAGGGCCCCGGCCCTCCACCCTACCTCACCCTAATCACAGCCCGCTCCCAGAGCCGCCATCACACAGCTGTGTAATCACATGTTTTTCCCAGGAGGGGATGCTGTACTTGCCGGTCTTCAGACAGAGGCCTGGGGCGATTCTGAGCAGTGGTGCCCCTGGGCCATCAGAGCTCCATCCCCCAGGTGGTTTTAAGTAACTGGGGCAGGACATTTCAGCAGCTTGACGGGTACATTGAGACCTTGAGTGACAAGTCTTTGATCTTTTAAGAAATTATTTGAAATTCTTTTTTAAAAAGAGTCAAGGTTATCCCCTGCTCTTCCCTCTTGGTTGACTTCCCTCCAAAGCTCAAGGTCTTGAACCTCCTGCAAACCTCATCTGCTTTTCTTTCTCTCTTTGCTTTGGTTTCTCAGACATTCAGAGCCAACTATGTAGTAGCCCTAAGCATCTGAGCCCTAGCGGTGGGTGGACGTGTTGCATAGTAAGTCCTCACTCGAACGGATTTTGCTGTCTTATTTCCCCTCACCTTGGATTTCTGGTCGATTTTTGAATGACATCTCTGCAAGTGGTAATGACTGCATGCCTGTAGGCCAACTCACATCCTTCCAGGGATGAGTCAGGTACCCTTTGTGTAAAAATAATCATAATTTCAGAATGTTCTCCCTATCTCCCCTCCCCCTCCAACGTTGAACCCATTTTATTAATATTGAGCTTAATTACTTTGAAGTTTAGATTAATTTAAACAACTCAATTTATTATAAGCATTTCAGAAATACTACATTTCCTACCTGCTCATGAGGGGTAAAAATAGATAAATGAGTTTCTTAACACAGTGTTGATACTATGCCATGAAAACAAACAAGGAAACATTCCCCGCAGGAACTCTACACCGTGACCCTCTTCTGGTCTTAATCTCAGCTCTGTACCCTTGGGGTGACCCTGATGTAATGTGCCATGTAGGGCAGCCCCATAGCATTCCTGCAGGGAACACCCCAGGGAGAGTTGGGGACCACAGCCCAGCAGCTCCAAAGGGTCACAAAGAAAAAATCTCCAAGTGGAGTGACTGAGAGCCCAGCTTTGAGACAGAAGCACCCCTCACTCATTCCTCTGCTTGTTGGCCCATTCAATAAAGCAAGTACCTTTTGGGTTTGGGCTCCTTGCTGAGCACTGAGGAAACAGGTAAAAAATGGAAAGTTCATGCCCCCCCGGACCTACCCTCAGAGTGGGGTGAGACCACAATAAACAAGGGAACTACCAAGTAAATAAGGTCATTCCAAATTGTGTTCATGCAACAGTGAGCTGAGGGTGGGGAGAGGTGGACACATTAAGAAAGGTCTCTCCGAGGAGGTGACATCTGAGCCACCACGGGAAAGGCACTGAAAGCAAGTCAAAGAAAACAACAGCAAAGGTCCAGAGCAGTAAAACGTGGACGTAGAAGGTGCAGAAGGGTAGAGGCCAGTGAGGCTTCCTGCCTCCACCTAGGTTTCAGGGTGGAGAGGCAGCCCTCAGGATGCCTGGAAAACTGTACAGAATCCCCACAAATGTGCCAATGGGGACAAGACAATGCCACTCTCTTCACAAGAGAGGAGAAGAAGAGGACAAAACGTTGATCCCAACAGTGGGAGAATAAAACAAAGAACAAACAAAGAGGGAGGGGGTTAAAAGAAGCTGGGGATCCTCTTTTTCTAGAATGAACCAGTGGCTCTCTTGCAAGTGGGCCCTGCTGGATGTGAGACCCAGGGGGTTGTCTGTCATCCCCTGCAATTCCAAGGGTCTGGAGACCCCAGGCCTCCCTGCCAGGACCAAGCCTGGTGGTTCTGTGTCATTACAGTGGCTTTCAGAGGACCATGATGCTGTCTTGAGAATCACTGATGATCTTTTATTAGCTGACAAACTAAAGCACTTTCCCCTCTGCACCTGTCTTGAGATAATGCTGTCCTGGGCCCACCTTGAAGAGAGACAAATCCCCTCGATAAACAGCAAGGGTCTCTTCCCCCACCAACGAGTGGGTGACACTCTCAAACCCTTCAGAAAAAGTCACCCATGCCAGCAATCTGGGGGCCTGCTGACGACATCTAAACACCAGGATCACGCAGCAAGAAGCGTGGAAGGCACAAAACTACCTTGCCACCTTTTTAATGAGCAAAATCCTCTGGCTGCTGCCAGGGCCCTCAGAGACCAGCTATTAATGAGCGCTTAGAATAGACTGTGCCTGTTTTATACGTGTACGGTGGCCTGGGAGAGACACTTCAACTTCCACTTTACATCTGCTGCCATGTTCGAGTGTCTCCTCAAGGGCAGGAAAACCTTTGGCAAATTTTGTCTTTAAAGAGACACGTTCAAAGAGAGCGTTCCCTCCCCGCAGCCACGTTCTATATGTGAGCGCTTTTCAATTTTCAAAGTATATATTTAGATTGTGTATATGAAAATCTGAGCGGTGCCGGTAGGCAGCAGGGCCTCAGCTACACACTCAGCTCTTCCTGCTTCTTGGGGCTTCTGGTTTTGTCCTCAGACTCAGTGGCTTCACTCACTGAGCTGGGGATGGGTGCCAGGGATGCGGACTGCCTATGATTTGTTCCTATTGACAGACCCTGGTCCTAGACAGCAGATGATGTGGGTTATAACTTGATGAGCTGAGATGTGGGAATGGGGGCTGGATCAGAGTGTGAGCCAGGTGGAGCCCTGGAAGGAGGAGTGACTGGCAGAGCCCACGTTGGGGGGCAGGTGATGGGGCTGGATCCCTGTGGTAACTTTGCAGGGTCTTTCCAAGAGGAGAGGAGGGTCTTGAGGAGAAAGAAGGAGGACGTGGAGATAAGAAAGGACTTCAGAGGACAGCAGATGCTTGGAGGTGTTGATGACAACCCTGTTGTCACAAGAAGCCATCGGCTGCGATGGGGAGTGAGCACGAAGGCTGGCAATGCACCAGGTGGCCTCGTGGTGTGACGGGAAGCACAACTTCCAGCTCTTGCACTGACCAGCTGTCCCTAGTCAGCTCGGACTACTATAACAAAAGTACGGACTGAGGGTTTAAACAACACACACTTAGTTCTCACAGTCCTGGAGCCTAGAAGATCAGGGTGCTGGGACACTCAGTGTCCAGTGAGAGCTCTTTTCCTGGCTTGCAGATGGCCACCTTCTTACTGTGTCCTCACCTGTCAGAGAGAGAGCTCTGCAATCTTCATCCCCTTATAAGGGCGCTAATCCCATTATGGGGCTCCACCCTCATGACCTCATCCAAACCTAATTACCTCCTAATAGCATCACATTGGGGGTTAGGGTTACAACATATGAATTAGAGAGTGTGGGGTGGGAAGGGGGGAGACACACATTCAGTCCATAGCACCAGCTGTGTGATCTTGGGCAAGTTGCTTAGCTTCTCTGAGCCTCTACTTTTCATCAGTAAAATGGGATCTTAATCCCTCCCCCTGTTATGAGGATAACATGACCTGACACATGTACAGTGCCTGGGACATGGGTGGAGCTGGCTCAGTGGTGTCCGTGTTTGTTTCTACATCCCAGTGATCATCTGAATCCTCCAGAACAGGAAACCCATCCTCCAGTCAACCTCAGAAGACCTGCAGAATAAATGTGTCACGAACAGGAGAAATAAAATGTATCCATATTTTGAAAGGGGACAATGAGGGATGAAAGTCGCTGACAGTGTGAATTACTATTGATTTCATCATCGCTGCCATCCCCGGAACAAACAGCCCCAGAAAGCACAGTGGTTCCAATCCTAGGCCTGTTGCATCCCAGGGCGTTTCCAATTATCTCCAGGTACGTTACAAAACTCAGACCAAAGCTAACTTGAGTTTTCTCTAATTCAAAAAGTCACCATTCTCAGTCATCAGCACTTTGGCAAGTAGGAGAGGTGCCACGGAATCGTGCCATGGCAGAGTCTGCCTGCTGCTTCTCTCATTACTCCTCACTCACGAGCCTCTATATTCTTGAGGTAGCCATACGTCCAGTTAAAGATTCTGCCTCCCAGCCTCTCTTACATCTAGGTATGGCCACGTGACTAAGACTGGCCACTGAAACAAGAGAAACTCATAGGGAAGGACTTGAGGGAAGATTCTTTGAAAGGGAGAAAAGATGACAGGAGAAAGACCCCTTTGCTTTACCCTCTTCCTTCCTTCTTGCTGCCTGGAATGTGGACACAATGGCTGGAGTTGCAGCAGCCATCTTGAAAAACTGAGGATGGAAGCCAAGTATTGGGAATGGCAGAGCAGGAAGAGAGACGTAGCCTGGGCCCCAGATGATCATGAAGCCACCACACCAGCCCACCCAGGACTTCTCGTACATCAGAGGGGAAACCTTTATGCCTTTAAAGCACTGTTACTGGAGTTTTCTGTTGG
This sequence comes from Neophocaena asiaeorientalis asiaeorientalis, assembly GCF_003031525.2. Taxonomy (NCBI): domain Eukaryota; kingdom Metazoa; phylum Chordata; class Mammalia; order Artiodactyla; family Phocoenidae; genus Neophocaena; species Neophocaena asiaeorientalis. The sequence continues at coordinate 7,705,052 of NW_020174301.1, read as the reverse complement.
GTGCAGCTGGACCTAATCCTGACATATATATTGAGCTACTGGAGGCTGATGACTGTGAAAAAGGGAAGCTCTGGGTCCCTGGCTACCAGCACATTCTTAGCAGGAAACAGGTGGGGGAGGGAGCAGACGGGGGCAGAACATCATGGTGCCGGATGAGCATCCCACAGCGCCTTCCTGCTGGTGCCCACTGGCTAGTGCTAGGCTCCAGGTGAGTGAATCATCCCTCCCTGTTCTACCTTCTAGAGAACTCCAGCCTAAGCCCAAATCCAATGTGGGGGCAGGGTGCTGCCACAGGAAGAGGATATAAGTCAACATAAACCCTGACTCAGGTCCTACCTTTGAATCTTAACGGCCATGTAACTTTGGGCAAACCACTTAACCCCGGAGCCTCAGCTTCCTTCTCTGAAAAATGGGAGTTACAGTAATGCCTATCACAAAGGGCTCCATGGATCATGTAAATAAAGTACCTGGAATTCAGCCCTTAGGAATGCTGGTTGTGATTATACAGATTAGTTGTGAATTGATATTATTATTTTCAGAGAGAGGTATTGGGGCAATGGCACATACTTTCTTCATGAAGCCAGGAGGTAGGGAGGCTTTAGCCAATGACATGGCTGTCTTTCTTCCTAGGTGAGGTACAGTCAGCTTGAGTGCCATGAAGGTTGAGCCTGACCGTCTGAGAACTGGAAAGAGGACAGGACTGGTCGGGGGGCAGACCCAGCTCCTGTTACTGGCTTCGCTACTAGGTAGCTGTGTGACTTCAAGCTAGTCACCATCTCTTTCTGGGCCTCAGTTTCCCCACCCGTGAAATGAGGATGCTGGCCTGCATCTCTGAGACCCCTTCTAGCATAGAAGTGCAGTGACCCCATGAACACAGGGGAGCCTAAGGACCAGGATCAAGACAGTCAGTCCACCTGCTGTGCTTCTACCTGTGTTGATTTTGCCCCCAGCTTCCTCAGACCCACGGTCATTCACAATGTTCTTTCCTATTGAATTCCTATCATATCGAGGGCCTGATTCTGGACGAAGTGTCGTTTCTACAGACACTGAGACTAGATCTCAGGACTGGAGCAAGGAGAGATTTGAGAGCATTGTTTGTCTCACTTTCTGTAGACCTGATGTCAAAATTCAGATGTGCAAAGCCAATAAACTGGAAGATTGTTGGTTTGTAAAAGAATCATCAAGAAGTGTAAATAATCCTGCTCGTCCATGTCTCACTCCCACGATGGGAAAGAAATTATGCTGAGTCCTCGAGCTTGAGGCCCTAACCACGCATTTAACATCCATCATTAATTCGATCCTTTCCATAAGACTTCCACCAGGTAAGCACCCCCATTCTCATATTGCCAACAGGATAGAGGGACAGCGAACTTACATATTTTGCTTAAGTTAAGGCCACGCAGACAATAAATGGTTGAACCAGGATTATAATCTAGATCTAATCTAGGTTGTCACCATAGAACCATATTCTTAAGGCCTGAAAGAGAAACAGCACAAAATGGGATGATGCCAGAAGAGAACTGGCTGGCTGTGTGACCTTGGGACAGTCGAGGAATCTCTCTCTGCCTGCTTTTTCTCACATATCAAAAGTGGGCGTTGGATAGATCAGAGCCCCATTCTACAGAGTGGTACCTGTTGGTAGATCTCCAAGCTGCCAGGATTCCGCCACCCCACTCCATACTCAATATATATCAGGGCTGCTGCCAAGGGGAGAACAGGTAGTCATGGAAGTGATGCCCTGCTTGGGAATCTCCCAATGGACAGAAGGCTGGGGACTTTCACTTCACACATCTTCCCTTCCCTGCCCGTCTCCAGACCCCCATGGGTGCCTCCACTGGGTCTTCAAACCCAGGCAGGTCTGCCTACAAACCTGATTGTATAACACTTGGGATCTGTGGGAAGGCCTCTCTAAACGTCCATCCCAAAATGTCCTGCTCTATTTACAGACTCTCTCTACCCAGTAGTCTCTTTAGGGGATGGGGACCCCTCAATGGCACTAATGCTTACCTGCATCCGCCATGCAATGCCAAATGATGTAACAATTCCGTGGCATCCTATGAGACTTTTGCAACAGTTGGAGTTGCCGTAAAATATTTAACAGGCTGACAATTGACACTCGAACTCTTTTGGATTCTCCAATGAATCTGATGTCCACATGTTGCCAAAAGCATTTATTGTCTCATAATTTGACTTACTTTTTTCCGCGCTGCTCCCAGTGCCTGCAAGTAGGGGCAAAATGGCTGATGTCTCCAGATGCCACAGAGGCTAATAAAGCTTGCTGTGCTCCCAGCATGCTCTCTGCTGTCAGCAACCGGCAATTAACTTAATAGGGTTCTTGAAATGGAGTCGATCCGGGAAATGCGGCATGTGTTGACACTCTCCCGCTGATCCAGGCAGCCTCCCACCATTGACTTGCCGGGTCTGTTTGCTATTTGAATTATTTAGGAGCTTGTTATGTGAATTAAAAAGCAGCACTTTGCAGCATTAAGTCTAATATTTTATGATCTTCAATTGATTAGGTGGGTTTTCAGGATTACATGGAAATGTAAAGATAAAACACGCCTCTGACAGGCTGCTCTCGCCAGTCTGCTTTGCTTTTCAAAAACCTAGATGAAAGCCCAAAAGGAGCCTGCCTCCTTTTTCCCCTCCAAGCGAGTCTTCTGGAACCTGTTTGCAGACTGTCAAAGGGCTTTTCCACCCTGAGGATACCAGGTGCCCTGGGTTCTCAGGACGAAAACGAGGCTGGTCCCCCTTTCTCTACTTTGCTTTTGTCTCTTTCTTGGAACAAAGACACCAGTGATGACACGATGCCCGGAAGGACCACCTCTCAAGCCTGGGCCTGCAAAAGGAAAACCCTGCTGTGGGTTTCCAGCCATTCACTTGGACCTGGACGGGCACCACTGCTGCACCTGCCCTTGGCCAAGGGTGTGTGTAGCCCACGCCCCAAGCAGCACCAAGTTTACAGAGTGCCAAGCTCCAGAGGACCTCCCCTGCCACAAGGTCCAATTCACACTTTCCTGCCCTACCAGCTGCCACCACTCTCTCCCCTGGCTGATGACAATAGTTTTCTACTGGGTTTTCCCCATCAGTCCCATTCCAATCCACCCTACACCCTGTAGCCAAGATATCTTTCTAAAACCCAGCTCTGGCTATGACACTTCCCTGCTCAAAACCCCTCAATGGCTCCCCGTTGTCTCATCAGTCTGGCCCCAGGCTCTCTTTCTAGTCTCATCTTCTGTTGTCCCCATATGAACCAGCCAAACTGATCTATTTATTATTCTCAAAAAACACTCTCTGTTTTCTCAACTCTGAAGCTTTGCTCATGACGGTCACTTGGTTCACTAAACTTCCCTTGTTCACCTATGGAAAGTCTACTAGTCCTTGATAATGAAATGAGTAAATAAAAGTATACAATATAGAGCTTCCTATGTTCCAAGCACTTTACGTATTATTAGTTAATCCTCAATAACCCTTTAAGGTCGGTACCTTTATTATCTCCATTTTATACATGGCAAAATGGAGGTTCAGAGAAATTAGGTAACTTCCCCAAAGTCACTCAGCTAGCTGGAATTCAAGTCCAGGCAGACCAGGCTCATCTGATTCCATTTCCTTGGTAAAGCCATCGCTGCCCTTACTTGAGTGCCTTCTTTCTCCTCTGAAGTCTGCAGCATCTATCCTTCCCAGGGCACTGACTTATTCAGGTTGCAGGTAGAGATACACAGCTCTCTTCTCTCCCAGGATGCCAGTGCCACGGGACAGTCTGGGTCTCCCTTGTACCACAGCAGGGCGCAGGGTCAGACTCTGCACATAGTAGGTGTTGAATCAGCAGGCTGTTAACCTGACCGCAGGCTGGCTCCCCACCCAAAGTCATGACCGCTGGAAGAGTATTCACCTGGTCCCTGCTGCACTTTCCCAGCGGCAGAGGAGGCATTGCAAGGTGCCGAGTGAAAGTGCAAGTTCTAAAGAAAGAGTGACCTGAATCTGAATCTGGGCACCACCTTTTTTAACCATGAAAACTTGGGACCATTCACCTCACTGAGCCTTGGTTTTTCTCACCTATAAAATGGAAATAATAGTAGTCCCCTCTCCATAAAGAAATTATTAAAATTAAATGAAATATTTCATAAAAAACTCTTATGATACATGGTTCCCAGCACGTGGTAAGGGCTCAGGAAAACATAACTCTTATTACCGTTGGATTGACCCCAGTTGGAGTCTTAAATCCACCTCCTGCAGCTCTGGGACGCTAGGCCTGGCATCTCTACACCTCTACCATGGGCTACTTAAAACATGGAGAAGTTAAAGAAATAACAGGAGGCCTGGAAAGGAACAGACATTCAGTATCTTAAGATCATTATTATTTTTAATTATAAACTTCACCCAAGCTGAGGACTTCTTTTTTTCCAGAACACCATAAAGATGGCCCCTGATCCCTAAAATCAACAATCCTGTGCAAAAAAAAATGACATCTGCTACACCCTGACCCTGCAGCAGGCTCTAAGGAGAAAGGGGATGGATGCAGCCCAGCCTGGCCTCCAGGGGGCGCTCGATTTAATGGGGAAGCCAGCAGGCAAGAAGCCCAGCTCAGCTGAGGCA
>NW_020174301.1:7643442-7700389 GCF_003031525.2 Neophocaena asiaeorientalis asiaeorientalis | reverse complement strand
GGGGGTGGCGCGGGCTGAGCCAAGTCTCGGGGGCTCAGCTGAGAGGAACCGCTGCCTGATCCTGTGACCTGTGACCCATCGGACGTGGTGGACGAGCCATGAGGAGGAAAGCAGGCACTTTGGCAACTGCAGCAGGAGAGTGTCTGTATGATTAGCAATGCCCTCTCAGGAGACCTCTGCCCAGAGCCGGGAGGCTGACAGTATAATCTTTTAGTAAGGAGTTGTCCTCAAAACCTCTCTGCTATAGGGAGGCCCTGAAGACAAGAAGTTGCTCTCAGGAATTATCTCACCACCATCACTAATAACGACTGCTGGGTCTGGTTCTTCAAGGCAGTAAGGTTCTGAACTTGGGTCAAATAGATGAGCTTAAGGAGGATGGGGACCAGGAAGACCCTAAAACACGTGCCAAGTCTTGTATAAATATATGCAGGTATATATACTAGGTAGAGGTTCTATAATATTCTGTATTTGTCAGGATAGGCTAACTGCTAGCTGCAGTAACAAATAACCCCTAAATCTCAATGGTTTTGGTACATATGTCCCAGTGCAAGCAGGCTGATAAGGAGTAGGCAGTGAAGGGCAGGGTTCTGCTGGCCAGGGCTCCACCGTCTTCAACATGTGGGCATCCAAGATCACCCTGAACCACATTCTGTTGGCAGGTGGAGGAGAAAGTGAGCATGAAAGACCTTATAAGAAATTTTAGGGCCCAGGCCTGGAAGTAGAATAGATTACTCTTGCCTACATTCCATTGGTCAAAACTCAGTCACATGAGGCCTCTAACCACAAAGGGTGTTGGTAATTGTAGTCTTCCTCTGTCCCCAGGAGGGAAGGAAAACTGGTTTGGAGAACACATCTCATAGCCTTGGAAAGGCACTTGTACAGAGCGGGTAAAAAGGGGCAGGGAATGAAGAAGATTGGTAAGTACCATTTGCTTTATGTACATTATTCACTTAATTCTCATTATTAATAATAGGTTTTTAAATTTTATATCCATTTTATAGGGAAGAAAACTGGAACTCAGAAGGCTAAGTCACTTACATAGGATCACACAGTAGGGGGTGTTCTGGCCCAGAGCACACCTCAGGTTTGTCTCTTGTCAACATACAGCTTTAAAGGCATCCCATTTTACGGCTTTTGCATATTAACGTATTTTGAGTGGGAAGGCAGACGTGAATGGAGAAGATAATTTTGAGCTGGTATTTTGGGGTCAGCTATCATTTATCGACTGCTTACTCTATGACAGATACCACGTGTTGAATAATTAACTCCCAGTAACCCTCTGAGCTACATCCAGCTATTATTATCCCAGGTTTATGAATGAGGAAATGGAAGCACAGAGTTATGTTGTTTGTCCAAGACCCCACAGCTAGTAAGTGAGGGAACCGGGACTCCATCCCCAGCACCCAAGCCAGTTCCATAGGCAAACACTCCTTCCCATGCTTGTACTCACTCAGCTGCAGTTGCCCTTGGCCACCCCATGACTTCAAGGTAAACAGAGAATGCATCTCCCTCAACCTCATGCCCCCATCTTGCAGCCCAGTCTGCCTCTCCCCTTCGGAAGTCATGGTCTGAGGGCGGGCACCTGCCCAAGGGCAGGCTGACATAGCAGTACAGTCACCGGCCACTTGCAAACTGGAAGGCCCATGGCAAAGCCCACCAGCCCGTGTAAGGTGGGTACTGCAAGCCCACGAGCAGCTGATATCGCCTTCATGACCCCATTCCATCCACCTGATGCCTTCATGAAGGTAGATTTTTAACATCTCTGACCACTTTGTCATTTAAGCCAAAATAAATTCAGCTACTGGGGCCAGAAGCAGGCCTGGGGTGAACGTGATGGGTAACCAAAGCAGCCTGGTCGGTACTCACACTCCCTTGGCCCTCTGAGGTGCCGCTTCACACAGGGTGAGGCCCTGGGGATGGGGAGACATCTCACCTTGAGCCTCGCACAAAGTCAAGGTGTTGACTTCAAGCTCTTACACAAAAGCAGTGAGCTGGTGGGAGGGTGGGTGGACGAGGAGTGGGACCGTCCCTCAGGCACTCAACAGAGGTACTGTGTGGGTGGGGGCCCCCAGGACTGAGGAGGGGTGAAGGATGTACAAGCACCAGGGTCGAGGGAGGGAGACCCCCCCCAGACAAAGCTGCAACTAAAGCTGAAAGTTCAGAACCAGAAGAGAAGAGGGGCAGCCCCCTTGCACCAGGTCTGTGCCAGGACCCTCTGGAGCAGAGATGCCAGGACTGGAGTCAGCAGGACTTGGTTCAGAGCCCAGCTCCACCATTCACTAGCCCCACAGTTTCACTGCTCAGTTTCTCTGTCTGTAAAATGGGCACAGTATCATCTCACCTCACAAGGCTGCAGGAGGACCCAGGGATGGAGTACATAAAACACCAAGCACCAGCCCTGGTGTGAAGCTCTCCCAGGGGCCTTTGAATACAGTCCTCTTAGAAACAAACAAACAAACAAATAAAGTAACAGACAATTCTCTAATCATTTGCATCATCAAACAAGATTCCTCATTTACAGCTGTTGGTTTTGTAATTAAAATAATCACCTCTTCATTTCTCATGGGCCCGCATCCTGATCCTTAAGGTAGGTCGGTCGCCTGGCCCCCTCCCCAGGGTGCCCAGCACGGACCAGGCACGCAGAACCAAGTGTTTCTGAGGTCAGAGTTCACACTTCATAGGGCTCTTCCTTGTCCATTCTTTTCATTACTCCCGGAAGCAGCCCTGGGAGGGGGGGAGAGCTGACCTTGTGACCGCCCCTCCCACTTCAAAGACTAGGTCATAGAAACTCCCCAGGGGTTTCCGTCAGTGAGCAGCAGCTCTGCTCCAAGCTCAGGGTGTTTCTGGTGACACTGAAGGGACTCAGCACCCTCTTAACCACCTGAGGACAACACAGGACACCAGGACTGACAGGCAGAGGCCTGACCCAGGGCAGGGCTACGAGCGTGGGCCCTGGAGAGAGGCTTTGTGGGTGCCGATCCCAGCTCTGCCACCTACTTGCCCTGAGACCTTGGGGCAAGCGGCTGGACCTCCCTGCCTCTTATCTAGAAAATGAGGATGACATCACTTTCTACCTTCTAGAGTGCTGTAGGTGCTGTGAGATTTAAAGAATTCATAATATAATGTATAGTAAGAACCATTACGTGTCACTACCGATTCCCTGTGCGGGAAACCACACGCACCCACCTACCTTCCGTTTGCTTCTGATGCTCTGTGCCCTTGGGCAGCTGAGGCTGCATCTTATCCATCTTGGAGACTAAGACAGGGGGGCAATGCAGTGTGGTGGTTAGAAGTGCAGGCTCTGGTGTCAAGTTCATACCCATCACTTCCTGCCTGTGTAAACTTGGCGAGCTCTCTTGTCTGCTCTGAGACTGTTTCTGCCTGCATAGAACGGGATAATAATAGAACCTGTTTCGTAGAGATGTAGTATTTCATTAAGTGGTATAACACACATGAAGCACCTAGAACAGATCCTGGCATGTGAGAAGTGCTAGACAAGTGTTAGCTATTATTGTATTTATGTTCTGGGCACCTGTTACTAGGCCTGATCCAATGGTGCTTGATGAGGTCCAGGAAAGGTGGATATGGCTGAGGTCAAGTCAGCCCTGCTAACAGTTTTCGGGCGCTTCACTTTGTGCCAGGCACCATTCTAAGAACTTTACTGGTAGCTCATTAAATGCTCATAAGGACCCTCGAAGGTAGGATTCTACTATTAACCCCATTTACAGCTGTGGAAACTGAGGCTAGAGAGGTCAAGTAACTTGCTCAAAGTTATCCACTAAGGACAGGCATTGCAAATCCAGGCAAAAGCTAGAGGACACAGACCCTGTGGGCCTCAGAAAGGAGTTGGGATTTCGCTCAAGTACAATGGGAAGTGATCAGATCACACTGAACGTTCGTGGCCAGTTCAATGATTATTGAGCACCTACTGCACCCAAGCAGGCTGCAGTGAGCCTGAGGTCCTGACATGCGCCCCTCTCAGGTGACCCTGCCTTCCTGCCATGCCCCTCGGGCCTCCCCAAGCGGCTCCCTCCCTACCTGGGCTTCGCAGGTTCTGGGCGAGAACTGGTGCTCTGGCCTCGGTCCCTCGGACCCCGGTGCGCAGAGCCCAGCCACGCTGCGCCGCCCGCAAACACGGCTCGCAGCCCGGCCTCCCCCCACCTCTGGCTGGGTCGTGCCGCCTCCTCCGGAAGCCCTCCGGGGCGTCTGGGGAGGCCAGGGTGGCCATGTTAAGCCACGATCCGAGCGCGAGGACCACCAGCCCCCCGGGGAACCCTTTCTGCCCTCAACTCGGCAGCGCGTGTCCAGTGCCATAAGCCCCTGGTGACCACACGGTGGGCACGCGGCCGGTGGGGCGCACACGCTGACCCCTGTGGGCACCTGGGCTCCGGACGAGCCCAAGCCCCGCGACCCCCGCGCCGTGACACGGAACGTTCCATCCCCGAACCTCGGCGACTCGAGGAGTCCCAGACTCGCGGTGGCGCGGCCTGATTGGCAGGTACGCCCTTGGCTGGGGTGGGGGCCGAGGAAGGGCTGTGGTGCCCAATTGCTGTTTTTACTCCTGCCATCATCAATTCAACTATTGACAGGGAAAGGAGGGTCCGCCGTGGCTTTGTGTCACGCACTCACTGTAATTTACTTGAAAAGAATTAAATCACAATTACCTGCCATTCGTTTTGCATAAAACGAGCCAGAAGGAGGCTGCAATCGCAGAGTGCTTGAAAAGACAACAGCCCCGTTGTTGCCATATTAGAACAATATTTCTCAATTTGAAACTTAAAACATTCGAATTAGCAGCTTTGTTTGACTACGGTGGCCCACAGATAGGCAAGACTGACACCCCACCTCGGACTGCAGACATTACAGTTAACGAGCCTAATTTTCATTCATTTAAGTCTAGACCGATCTTTTAAAATCATTGCATTTATTGTCCTAATGTGCCTCCCAAATGTTGGAAGGGAAAACGTAATCTTTTGTCTGTTACCTAGCCCAGTAGGTAAATTATCTAAATGCCATGAAAATCCCTCTTGCTGGGGCTAAAATCAGAGCAAACTGTAATTAAGCCACTTGAGATTTGTTTAAATGTCCAAAGAAATCACACTATTTCTCAAATAAAGTTACTTCTGTTCTCATTTTCTCTCCTTTCAGATATGGTCGTCAGGTAAATATGACTGATTAGCTTTTAAACCAAGGCTTCTAAAGTGTATTTAAAATATTCAATTCTGCAAAATTACATCAATGTGAACTGGTGTGTTCAGCAAATTTGAAGCCAGGCTAAGTTTTTAACAACTTCTGTAAAAGTAAACTGCTGCTTTCAGTGAGCTGTAGTTTTCATTAACATTAATGGGTTTTCAACAACAAAATGTAACTGTTCAATCAAGCTTGAATGTTAAAAAGAGCCCAGTTACTAATTGTGAGAACCCTCGAACAACCAGGAAAAGCTGAAAATTCAAAAATACAATTGGTAACATTGGGAACTGTGTTCAGGGAAAGTGAACAGAAATAGAGGTGATCTATTTCATATCCATAAATCTATAAAAGGTTGAAAATGGAGAAGATGAAGGGATAGAAAGGTAGAACTTTTGAAATATGAGTGGTAAAAAAGCAAGCTGAAATGCAGATTTAGTGTCAGGAATAATTAAGCTGCGAAGTAAGAAAACCCTGCAACCTAGGAAAGCAAGTCAGAGAGAGAATAAAAATACATTTGCTATTGTTAACAGTGGACTTTCCTAATTTTAAAAAGTGCAATTTTATCACTGAAATGTTATTAGTATTTTAAGAGGTTTTTTGTTTTTGTTTTTCTATGGATGGTTTTTTCCTTTAAGGAAAAAAAATATTTTATTGTCTGCTTCTTTTTATTTTTTAAAGTGAGTATGAAAATTATCATGTTTAATTTTATATTTAGGGACTTTAAAATCTTTTAAGGTAATTTCTCCTTTATTCTTTTAGGAGAGAATAAATGTTTGGCTTCAGCAGAAAACAAATTACATGTGGAATAAACCCAGGACTCAACTCTATTTTCATGACTGGGTTTTTGAACAATAATCCATAGAGGTGGGGAGAAAGGGATTCATCAGGCAAATGAAACAAAGTCCCTGATCTATATGCCTATTCTGATATCACCTCCCGGAATATCGGCAACATTTTAAGTCCTAGCCTAAGCCACGAATTCCTTCAGAACAAATCAAATGTCTTTAAAGAATATTTCTGTTTGAAAAGGAATTAAGCTCTCCTGAAAGAATTTTAAAGGTTGTGATATTCACAGTCTGATAAAGCAGCACCTTTAATGAAATTCTAATTAGCAATTTCATGCACTTTGCTATTAGTCATATCAGATTAATGCACATTTTCACAGCCTTCCTTTAATTAAGTGCACTTATTCCAAGTTTCAAACACTTTCCTTGTAAGATGAAAACTGTGCTGAAATGTTATTTAGTAAACAGAGAAAGTGTGAACGTGTGCGTGTGTACAGGGGTGGACATTTTTAACTGTCTACAATTTATTTTTTACATTTTGAGCTGGTGAACTCAGGTTTCCATGCCTTCTTGCATTCTTAGTGTTTCTTTGATATTTCCGGGGGACCTATTCAAATCTTTAGCCCGCCCAAGTGCACATCATGTGTACTTTGCCTAAAACATATTTTCTGTATGTGTGTATATGTCGGAAGATTTTTTGTTTAAAACATTTATTCTTCATGTTTGTGTGTGTGGGGGGGGGGGTGAGGGACAGAAACTATGTAATATACAATATTTCGTTTTTAAAATCTCCTCTGAAAAGCAAGGAACAAGCATTTGCCCGTATAATATCCCCATCCCCATCACCTTTCACAGGCTCCTCCTTTCCTTTGAAAACAGCAATAAGATTTCATTCGACCTACTAACTTTCATTGTGAAGCCCCAGCAAGGAGCAGGCAGCTTCATGGTGAGCCGGATCCAGGGGGCACCGGATGTCTTCCTTTATTTCAGACTCCACTTCTCCATTGCAAGAGCCCAGCAGTCCAGCCAGTCATTTCCAGAGAAAGCGAGACCTACCCTAGTGACTCACACCCTACAGACCCCAGATTCCCCAGATCATCCCTCCCTCCCAGCCTGCTGGTGGGTTGCTCCAATTCAGGGAGATGGTATTGTGGGGAATCAACCTGATGTTATCTGTAGCCTTTTGTCAAGAGGAAATTTTTGTTGCCTGTTTTGCTCAGAGGTTGAAACTTGCAATATATTAACTAATTGCTTGCATCTCTAACACATGTTCTCTTGTTGGTGTCATTCATGTATACTGTAACATTTTTGACATTTTTAGATTGTCTCTTGGGACTCCTGGGCCTCTTAGCAGTTCCCTACATGAAAAGTGTTTGCCTAATGATTACTGACTGACATCTCAATAACAAGCAACGTAGGAGTTGGGCGCATCTATTGAAGAGTTCTGGGGTGTGTGCGTGTGTGTGCCCGTGTTTTAATTCATGGTCTACTTTGTCAAGTCATGTGTGAGCCATAATTTAAGCTAATAATTACCAGACATGAATTCAATGAAACATTGGTGTCTACACTTAAAAAAAAAAAAAAAGTCCTGAATTTTAATGCATTCAGAAAATGTTTGCCTAGGGCCAGGCTGGGTCCAACACGCATATGGAAGCACTTTAAAAGTGATAAATGATTTGGAATCTACCCTGTCTACTGGTGTGCTTCTCAGGAAAGAAAATTAGGGCCAACAGGTGTTAGATAGGGAATGCTGGGGCATTTTAATAGAATTGTCAAAATGTTGGTACCAGATGTTGACATTAATGCACACAACTCGGAACGTAATGCTGGGCCACCATTTAAATGATTATTTGTTTAAATTTCAAGTCGCCAGCAGGAAATCCTTACTTTGTTCAGCACCTTTCTCTGCACACCATCCCCCTGCTCTTTCCCCTATGATTTGCATCAAAGTGTCCGTGGCTGTTCGGCTCACATACGCATGCTTCAAATAATCCATGCCTGTCAAATTTCATTTTTTCTTTTCAGATCATACGCATCACAACCCCATCCTCGCCAGCCTTGAAGTCTGCCTCAGTGTATTCGTATATGAGAAAAAAATGATTTAAATACTGCCAGTTATAGGATAATTACTCTTTGAACTACTCAGTAACTTCAAATGTATATACCAAGTAATCTACATGAACTTGTAATTACTATGTATTTATACGATATTTTCCATGTAATCACCAAGTCGATACATGGTTATGTGAGCCTTGTAAATTACGGTGATAGCAGAAATCTAATCTCGCCCACACCACTGCAAAAAGCCCATGCGGGAGCCGCAGGTCTCCACAGCAGCCAATTAATCGAAGGATCCAGAAAGAGTCTATCCTTTAAAGGGAACTAGAACTTTTACCTGCAATAGAGTCCCAACTTTAAGAAATATCAGGGGATCGAGAGACTGGGGAGGTAGGCAGGGAGCAGCCTTCCTCATTCAGCTTTCATACAAAGACTGATCGGTTTGGGCAATTTATTGCTGCTGGAGTTGAAAGGCAATTGGAAAAAAAAATCTCTAGGCAAAATCCACCATCAGTTCTGCAGGCTGCATTGTGCTGTGACATGGGGAAGGTCCTAAAATAAATTCCAATGTGAGTTTTAAGAACCAGCCCTGAGGCAGATTTGGTTTGTCATCTCTTTGAACCCAATTAAAGCAGAAGCAAAACCTTTAGTTTTTCCGAACTGGGGCATCTTGTCCCAACTCTCCAAAAGTACCTTCCTTCACAAATAAACTCCGTGTGTGTGTGTGTGTGTGTGTGTGTGTGTGTGTGTGTGTGTGTGCGCGCCCATACACATGAGCACTCGTAGGCACACACACGTGTGAGCAAGTGCCGGCACACTAATTTAATCTCTTCAAAAGCTACATTGGACCATGTGGACCCTTTGTTCAGAAGCAACCATCCAAACGGGAAGGACCCGTCTCCCTCCTTGGTAGGTACCCTCCTTTCTTCTTGACTGGGCTGCTGGGCTCTGTTTTTCCTTGGCACAGGAAAGGACCAGGGCGTATACAGCACCATGGCCTTCTGGGCACTATAAGTGGCCACTCAGAGTAGAGCAAGGGACACAGAGTGGCTAAATCTGTAGGGGATTCTGGACTTCCATGGAGTCAACAAGTTTTCCTCTTTTCTCAGCCCAACTTAGAAATAGGAAGAAACAAGGCAACAACCCTGGAGGGTCCACCAAGGCCCTGCTGGTCAGCTGACCCATACCCAGAGCCTGGCTTGGCTCCCACACAGCTCCAAGACAATGTCCCCAACCCACCAAGGTTCGGCAGCTGGCTGGTTCAGCCTCCACAAAGCCTTGTCTCTTCAGAGGCTCAACCACCTAGAACTGCACTGTCCAGTACGGTAACCACTAGCCACAAGTGGCTATATAAATACGGCCCTGAAATTAAAGGTTCTGTTTCTTGGTTGCACCAGCCACATGTCAAGTGCTCAGTAGACGTGTGTGGCTGGCGGCTACCACGTGGGCAGTGCAGATACAGAATCTGTTCACGATTGTTGGTCTAGAACTCTACATAATTCTCTGCTATCTGTCCTGATCTTTCGCTACCCAGAGACACTGACATATAGGGGGTCAAAGGACAAAGCCAGAGAGGTTTGCCTGAGGCCATTAAGAGGCTGCCTCGCCTCCTCAGTAAGACTTCTTCTTACTATATCTGGCCTCTTGGGCAGAGCCGAGGTCAGACCCAAGGCTAAGCGTGTTACCCAGAGCTCAGCGGACGCTCACTGGGATTCCTCTTGGGGAACTAAAGCCGCAGACCCCACAGAGCCCTGGGAGACGTCTGAGGCCATGGAGGCTGTAAGTGACTAGTGGTCAGTTCTGCTGGCCAAATTGGTATCTACATCATAGAGAGGGCAGCCTTTGCAGGTGTAAACCTGGGATATCACTCTGCCTTCCAGGCTAAGAAATTCCAGGGAGAAATTCTAATCATTCATTATCTTTAATCACATATTCTATTATTTTCTACTTTATGGATATTGTATGTAACTCATTATTGTGGCTGTTTTTCCAGTGCCTACCATACGCAGACCAATTGTCTCTTTAATCCTCACAAAGCCCTATGAAGTAGAAACTGTGATCCCATTTTATAGATGGGAAAACTAAGGCTGGATGGACTCATTGACCCCCCCAAAGCCACATGGCTAGTCAGCAGTGCATTCGGATCCAAACCTCACCCATTTCCACACATACAGGCCTATTCTTCAGCCTCGTATGAGCTGTCTCTGCTGCCAGCAGGCATACAAGAAGCTAAGCAGAGTGCCTAGCCTTCCAAATCCTCAGCCACACTCATTCTCAGCTTGCAAAGTGCTTACCTTCTCACTCTGCTAACAGCTCTTGATAGATCACCCTCCCAATCGGTGGTGGTTTGTAAAATGGCCCCATTTCTACCTCTCCCCATATCCACGCCTCCTTTGCAAAGGGATTTTGCAGCTCCTTTCCTCAAGCGATGGAATGCATTTTGCAGAGTGTATTTCTGAATTTAGGTTGGCCTTGTGACTTGATTTGGCCGATAAAAGGGGGCAGAAGCAACACCATGCCACTTCTCAGAGTAGGTCTCAAGAGGCATTGAGTCCTTTCCTGCTCTCGCCCTCTCTCTCTCTCTGTGTCTCTCTGTCTATGTCTCTCTGTCTCTCTGTCTCTCACACACACACAAACGCACACACAATCCAGCCACCACCACTTAAATGAGCCCAGGCTTGCCGGCTGGAATAATGAGAGATAAATGCCCCAGTTGTCCCCACTGCCCAGCTAATAGCCAGCCAGCCTTGGGAAGCAAAGCCACTTCGTTGACCTGCAGCTGACCACAGATACACGAGGAAGCATACTTAAAAAGGAAGAACTGCCCGCTGAGCCCAACCAAGTTTGCTGACCTATAGAATCATAGATAAATGATGGCTGCTTAAGCCACTATATTTGGGGAGTGGTTTGTTTCACAGCAGGTTCTAACTACAGCACAACCTCCAAGCCAAATAGTTTTTCTTCTTTAATTGACTGGGTATCTTTAGGTCTATGTCAGAGCTCCTGCTGGAGACCCTGAAACCCACCAACCCGCTGGTTATCTTTAGGGCTACATCAGAGCTTCTGCCGAAGACCCTGAACCACCAACCCGGTGAAATTCAATAGCACTCCTCTTGCCACCAGTCCTGAGCACCATGAAGCCTCCTTGCTCAGTAAGCAATTGACAAATGAGAAATTTTATTTTAAAAAGTCCAACTCTAAACTCTAATCTCATGTCATTGGACATGAGATTCATTCCCACTCTTGGTTCTGATTTTGGACCAAACCACAAAATCTCCCATATCCACTAAGATTCTTGCTTTTATTTTCTTTCCTTTCATAACCAGGCATCCAGAGGAAAATGTTTATCCCTCCCAAGTCCATCAGCAGCCTGCAGGGCTGAATGAGACCCACCCAACTCATTTTACGTTTTCCCATTGGATCCATCAATTTCAGGCCTTCCCAAGCCCGGAGTGCAACTCACATTAGAAATCCTGTAAGACCTGTGTCAGGAACAGTGCTGTACAGCCCATAACACGTTCCATGCAGCTGAAAGTGAGATGCGGGAGACTGGGTCATGGCCAAGTTGGGCTATTCCAGCAAACTCCACGAAGCCTCAAGGAAATGTTCCATCACTCATGCTTTAGGTTTCATAGTTTTGCTCTATGAGTTCCTGGAATTCCTAAGCATTTTACACTCTGCATTCATTCAATAAGTAGGTCTTAGTCACCTAATATGTGCAAGCAAGACTTGGACGGATAAAGAGAGGGAGGAAAATAGACCTACGCTTGGAGAGAGCTCACTGCTGTACAGGTATAAAAATGACAAAAGATGTTGATGGGCAGAATAAAATAGGCATCAGCAGAGAATAAAACAAGAATAGCTGATATTTTCAAATGTTCAGCATCTTCCAAGCGTGCTTCCAATTTCTCTAACATGCATTAATAATTTATTTAATCCTCACACCTCTCTTATCATGAAGGCACTATTACCTGTCCCATTTTACAGATGAGAAAACTGAGGCACAGAGAGGTTGAATAACACAGGCATTCCTCTACTGCATTCCTGAAAATATACATGAGGATTAAATGTGTAGAAGTTGAGTAACAGACTGATGTGTTAGAAATGGAGCTCCGGGCTTCCCTGGTGGTGCAGTGGTTGAGAGTCTGCCTGCCGATGCAGGGGACACTGGTTTGTGCCCCGGTTAAAAAAAAAAAAAAAAAAAAAAAAAAAGAAATGGAGCTCCTTTTCAATAATGTAAAACAGAAATTATCTAGCACAAATATTCTACTATGTACAACGTACAATGTATTATTTAAATTTAAATATTTTAAGTCATTCATATATCAAAATGATTATAACCCTAAAATATTAATTAAATATAAATATAGACAAAAGCATTGCTAAAGTAATTTCTTACCCCAAATCTCTGACCTCTTGGTTGACCTGAAATGGTATTTATAAAGCAAAAAAAGCCAGTTTTTTTTTTAATTGAAGCATGGTTGACTTACAATATTATATTAGTTTCAGGTGTACAACATAGTGATTTGATATTTTTTATAGATTACACACCATATGAAGTTATTATAAAATATTGACTGTATTCTCTGTGCTGTACATTATATTCCTGTGACTTGTTTTTAAAAGACCCAGTTTTAATTTGGGTCAGAGGATTTGCTGAGAAGGAGGCATTGCCACAAAGTCGGCTCTGAACATACTTCTGAGCTGAGAAGCTGGGCACCTGTTGAGCCAAAGCAGAGCCTGGGAGCTGGTAAACCTGAATTTGAACAAGGGCCTCTCCCATTGTGGCTGGGTATCCTTGGGCTAATCACTTAACCTCTCTGAGTCTCAGTTTCTCAGCTTAACATGGAATCTTTGATATCAACTTTCCAGACCCCCTTGGGCTTTTTGTCAGGATCAATTAGAACACATTGTGAATGAGTTCTGTGAACTCATTAAGTTAAGCACTTATGCTCCAAGTCAGTCTTCTTAAAGTGTGGTCTGTGGACCTGCAGGATTGGCATCACCTGGGAACTGGGCAAATTCTCAGGCCGTACCCTACTGAATCCGAATCTCTGAAGGGCGGGCCCAGGAAGACCCTCTGGCAATCCTTATGCGTGGTAAACTTTGAGAACTACCACCTCACGTGATGCTGCTTCCCCAAGAGAGTCCCAGGTTACAACTGTGAGAATTATCGAATGCCCCTTTCATCCTCAAAGGTATCTCAGAACAGATAATAAGGTGTATGGTCCCTACAAATGGCTCACCTGAGCCTAAGCCTTCCTAAGATATGGGGACCCTGTTATCACCGTGGAGACTGGGCTAGAAAAGGGAAGGAAGGAAGGGAGGGAGGGAGGGAAGGAAGAAGGAAAGAAGGAAGACAGGTGGGCAGACTTTCTCTAGGATCTGCCTTTTGGGTGATTAGAAAAACTAGAAGTAGAGATCGTGGGCATAGGCCGCAAGACCAGAGTGGTCCAGAGGATCCTGGCTGTTGAGGCCGTTTCTTTCTTTTTTTTTTTTTTTTTTGGCGGTACGCGGGCCTCTCACTGTTGTGGCCTCTCCTGTTGTGGAGCACAGGCTCCGGAAGCGCAGGCTCAGCGGCCACGGCCCATGGGCCCAGCCGCTCCGCGGCATGCAGTATCCTCCCAGACCGGGGCACGAACCTGTGTCCCCTGCATCGGCAGGCGGACCCTTGTTGAGGCTGTTTCTATGTCAACAATCACGCCATCATCTATAAATGCTAGAGGTCAATCACTGGTCCCCTCGCTTTCACAGATCCTGGGTGAATTCTACACAGCACACCATGCAACTACTTATTTGCCAGACGTGCCTTAATCCATCCTCTTCATCCCGGAGATGGGCAAACTGAGGCCCAGACAATAACTCCTCTGTGGCATATGGAGTTATTTGCAGAGCTTGGAGTGCCTCACAGAGATAATTCTACTTGCAACTACATGCTACCTGAGAGTGAATCACCTTGAATGGCTGGGCCTGCTGAGAAGAAAGGAGAGGAATATGGCAACTTCTGGTGAAACCAGCCTGAGCTATCTTGGGGGAAATAACTGCAACTTTAACCTAACCAGGCAGAGCTCACCCATTTTTCAGATGAACAAATGGAGGTATAGAGCCAGTTAACTGGCTTGCCCTGGTGGCTGAGGGGACCTGAACTCCTGACACCACTTGATCCTTGAATATTTGATTGGAAGTGTTGATTGCCTTTCATACTTAAGGACTCTCATTTGCTGCTGGCCCAAAATTCTTATCTTAGGGATTCATTCCTTTGGATCTGGAGAACTCAATGGGCAAGAGCCTTACCTGTGAGATTAGTGCCCTTATCTGTAAATGTGGTCATAAGTAGGCAGTGAGCCAAGAATAGGGCCATCTCACCAGCTTGGTTGTATCTATACACCTTTTTTATTATTTACTCAAAATTTTACTTTCAGTTGATTTACCTTTTCATTAACAATTTTAATACATTTATTTTAGAAGAACATATCACATGACTGCTGGAAATGGGAAACCAGCTTTACTTACCATAATTCATTAAAACCAATATATAATTTCAAAATATAAAATGTTTATCAGTAGGGTTCCCCTGGTGGCACAGTGGTTGAGAGTCCGCCTGCTGATGCAGGGGACACGGGTTCGTGCCCCGGTCCGGGAGGATCCCACATGCCGCGGAGCGGCGGGATCCGTGAGCCATGGCCGCTGAGCCTGCGCGTCCGGAGCCTGTGCTCCACAACGGGAGAGGCCACAACAGTGAGAGGCCCGCATACCACAAAAAAAAAAAAAAAAAAAAAAATTTTATCAGTGCAATAACTCCAACCAACTCACGTGCCACCAACATGACACATAATGCATATGGAAATGCCAACACACACGGGAAGGTGAGGCCAGGAGAAGGAAAGGGAAGGAGTTCCCATGTCTGCACTGAGGCTGCACAGTGCTTTCCAGAGAAATCCCAGCGGGTGGAAGGAGGCTTGGACATGGCCTTGGTGAAGCCACTTCTATTTCAAGCTCAGTTTCTTCAGCTCATAAGTGAGGCTGAGCGTGATCATTCTTTCCTTCCCTGGAGGCTTAGGGGGACAATTAATTAGGATTGTGGCTGTGTGTGAGCTTTATAAACAGTGTCACAGCACAGAATTGAATGATCACCATCATTGTTCCCAGCTCTCCCAGCTATGTGAGGCTGCCAGTCCTGAGCAGATGCAGGTGTGCACAAGAAAGGGTGCTGGTCCAGGAGACCTTGTCCCACACGTGGGTGATAGCACCTTGTAAACATGAAACAGAAACTAAGAAAATGCAAATAAGAGCAGACCATCAAGACTAGGGAGAGCAAAAGTGCAGGTCATAAAACATCACATAGTTGCCCTAGTTTAGATTTAACACTGAGCCTCCTGGTGGCAAAAACGAAAAGGGAAAGACAGTCAGTTATGAAAGAGGAAAGCAAAGCCTTTCAACTTCTCAGGGGACACAAAGTTCTTCTTAGTCTTAAATTAAAAAATTAATTTTTCACACGGGGTTTAAGATGGGGCCACTAGGTGACAGGAAAAATAGCTTATACCAGGGCTGTACATCCAGCCTCAACAGCCTCTGCAGATCCCAGGGCCCCTGGTGAATTTGCCAGTGCCTCCAGGCTGCTTTTGGATTCACGCTTTCTGTTTCATTTTGTGACTGTCTCCACAGTGTGCACAGTGGGAAGAGTGCTGATCTGGGAGCCTGAGAACTCCAGGTCCAGTCCGGGGTTGTGGGACCCCACACAAAACAGCTGTAACTCTGACCAAAACTTCTCCATCTGGTGGTGCAGCCACTGAAAACCTTTTTGGAAGAATTACAATTGCGTCTGCAAAGCTCATGAGGCATAGTATAGATGTGACATGATTTCACCCATATTAGATAAGTCTATCGGTACATAAAAAGGCCAAATGCAGAGTGGTTAGGAACACAAGGAGGGTGCTAGAGCCAGTCTGTCCATCCAGGCTCAAATCTGATCTCCCACCGCCTCTATCTGTGTTGCCTTAAGCAAGTCAAAACCTCTCTGTGCCTCTGTTTTCTCATCCGTAAAATAAGATAATAACAGTACCTACCTGATAGAGTGGTTTTAAGGACTAAATGATTTCATATGTAAAAATCACTTATAATAGTGCCTGGCACACTGAGGACTCCTGTGTGTGTACATGTGCGTGTGTATTTGTGTACATGGGTGTACACGTGTGCCTGCATGTGAGAATGGGTGTGTGCAGCCACTGAGAAAAGTTCCCACAAAAAAAATCTGAAATGCTAAATGTCTCTGGTGGTGGTTTGGGTTTCCTTCTTTATACTTTACTTTTCAAATGATTTTCTTTACTTTTCTACTCAGGGGGAAAAGTGCTTTGTCCTTGACTTTCATCATCTGAAAAATCAGGATCCCAAACCTTGTGTCACGTATCTACCAGGGTCGCTGCAAAGTTCAAGGAGACACGGAACTCAGGGTTTATAAACTGTGAAATGCTGTACACAGTTGCGGGATTGCCTGTATAAGCACCCTGGAGCCTTGGACCTCCAGCTCTCTAGGCCCGGTCCCCCGTGGGTGGGTCCTATGGCTGTGTCTCCCTCACACTCTGGCCCTGGATCTGGGTTGGGGGCTGCCCCCATCATTCCGGTGAGTCCTCTCTGAGCCCCCTCCCCAAAAGGCTCCTTGAACAGGGAAAACATTTCCCCCTCCAGCCATCAAACGCTCCAGCCCCTCAGGTTTAAAAGCTCGATAGTCCTTTATCATCCCCTTCGTGGTGGAAAGAATATCTCTCCGGCACCTTCCTACCCACACATCCCTACCTCGCATCCCTACCACAATCGGGCCTCTGAATGTTTTCCATTGAATTCAGTGTTTTTTAAAAATGTGCAGGGGTCTCCTTCCTTGGGTGTTTATCCCACCACTTGGGGGATATCTGGAGCCAGCCCCCTTCTCCGGGTCCCTGATCCAAATTCATATCTAAAAATGAAATTTACAAAAAACAATAGAGCCAGAAGGAACCAAGAGAGCTTTTGCACATTATCTTCTTGAGATTTTTTTTTTTTCCTTAAAGCAAATTTGGCATCTTAAGCGAGATACCACCGTATATTTATGGGAGTTTAATAACTTCTTCCATTAATAACATAGACAAACTAATTTACCCAAACGTGTCTGTTTTAAACTCTGGGAACAAAGGGTGGGAGGAAGAAAATCAATCTTTCCTTTGTACTTGAGCCACTGACCCGTTAAAGCTTTGAAGATCATTTCTTTAAGAAATTGTGAAGAGTTATTTAACTGCAAACAGCAGCTACCTTCCCATTCCAGCTGCGTAATCAAGCATAATAAATTAGAGTTAAAAAAAAAAGTCGATTCCTTTTTTTTTTTTGTATAACTGAAAATCCTTAATAGCACTTTGACAAATCGGCTTCATGGCAGACACCAGCGAACTTTCCTTGCACTGGAGCTGCTGAAGCCAAGCTGAAGCCATCCGGAGACATTCCTGATTGGAGGCCGTTGGGAGAAACCCAGGTTTTACCTTTGAAGCGGGGCTTGATAAAGTTCCTGCCGCTGGCAGGGGTGAGCGCTGCCCTGGGACCCAGCCACCCTGAGCGGGCGGCAATCTCCGTCCTCTGCCCTGAACGCCCGCCGGCAGAGGGCCAGTCTACTGTGAAGGGGCAGCTCAGGCTGGCCCCCAGCGGCGGCCAAGCGCCTCCCTCCCGAATCTGGTCAGCATTCCTCCGTGCAAACCGTTCTGATCCACTGTGATAAAAATCAGTCTCCGTGGGTCTTGAAAGAGTCAAAGGCCCTTCTTAATCAAATGATCAACTGTTCATTTTGAAAGCTTGACTGGTTCAATTAAGATCACAGGCAGGAGACGGGCCGGTCATATTACCCTCCTTTCCAGCCCGCCTGGCCAGTCGCCGTCCCCAAAACCTACCTTTGACCAGCCCACTCCTGTGCCTGCCTGGAATGTTCCACCACCCCCTAATGAAATCTGACCACCCTTCAAGGCCTCATTCTGCTCCCACCTCCTCCCAGAAGCCTTCCCCGGGCCGACCAGCTGGCAGGGACCTTTCTTCCCCCTGAAATCTTGCAGCCATATTGTGTATCCTTTCACTCGGGGTTTTGCTGTGGTCTGTCTCAAGCTGCTCTTACCCACTTAAGAGCAATCAGACTACAAGCTCCTGGAGGAACCTGGCCACGGGACATGGCCTCCGTGAGCACAGCCTCACCACTGACTGAAGAGGGATCTTTATGATGTCTGTGCGAGCCTGCAAACAGGCAGCCCTTGATGGCAAAGTGCTGGCTTCCAAGAGTTCATTTGTGAGTCAGGCTGTTTGGAATTCAGAATGTGCTCTTTTATTTTTTCCAAAATAACCATGTTCTAGAGTGATGCAGTAATGCTCTGGTGGAGGCTAGGCCGCAGGCTGGCCCACAAAGTCCTATTTTGCCTGTAACATAACTGCAATAGTATTCAACAGACATGCTCCAATTAACAGTGTTAGTCCACTGGGAGCTAAATAATTTTTTATGGGCTAGCCTGGGAACTTGACCCCATTATCCACTAAAGGGAAATGCTTTGGTGAGAGGCACACTCACCTCCGCCCCCTGCCTCCCATCCATCGCATGCCACGGTAGCTGGCAGGGTACAGAAAGGGGACAAAGCTATGGGACCCCTCTTCTGCTTTCTTCCCCTGATCAGGTCAGCCTGGCTGCCCCTAAAACAAAAAGAGAGGGAGACTCAGGGAGCCCTAGTTGGCCAGAGATGCCCCTGGCAAAGCCAATTTTCTGATGGATGGTGGCAGTAGGGATGGGGGGTGAGGGCTATAAGTTTAGGGACCATGGGAAGCAGCACCTACATCACAGGTCTGTGGAGAGCTGCCCTCCCAAGTATGCCCAAGCCTAGCTCGCAGAAGTGGTACCTCCCAAAAGCATTATTTTAATCAGGAGATAAAGCAGAGACACCCGTGTGCTCTGCTGTTACTTTAACGAGAGCCCTCATCTTTCCCCTTCTGTCCCTGGCATGGGGTCATGTGGCACAGCACCTCCCTACCACCCCCAGCCTCCAAAGCACAAGGTCAGGTAATGCTCAGGGCTCAGGTAATGCTCAGGTAATGCTCAGGGCTCCAATCCTACCAGTCTGTCTACACCTGCTGACTAGACATGCTGAATTTCTATTTTTTAAAACAGCAAAACTTAAGGGGTAGTGTTTGTTTGTTTGTGTTTTTAATTACTTTATTTATTTATTTATTTTTGGCTGTGTTGGGTCTTCGTTTCTGTGCGAGGGCTTTCTCTAGTTGCGGCGAGGGGGGGCCACTCTTCATCGCGGTGCGCGGGCCTCTCACTGTCGTGGCCTCTCTTGTTGTGGAGCACAGGCTCCAGACGCGCAGGCTCAGCAGTTGTGGCTCACGGGCCCAGTTGCTCCACGGCATGTGGGATCTTCTCAGACCAGGGCTCGAACCCATGCCCCCTGCATTGGCAGGCAGATTCTCAACCACTGCACCACCAGGGAAGCCCAGGGGTAGTGTTTTTGATGTCCCCCAGTTAACCACCCCCCAGGAGCTCTTACTGTCAGCATTGATGCTTTCACAGACAATACCACGTATACGTCTCTTCTGATTAAGTTATCAATAAATTATATTCACGTCAGTGATTTTTCTAGAAATGTCTCCATCCCAAATTTTAGACGCACCCTCTACTCAGTCCATGTGACCCCAGAACACCTTTTCAACTGACATAGTAACACTAGGGAGGTTGACCCTGGAAGGAAAGTCAAAACTGGCCTGGGTCGTACAACGTCAGGAAATCCTTAAAGGGAAGCTTTCAGAGTCTCCTTACCTCATTGCTACACCACTTTGCAGACGCTGTGTTAGAACCCATTTAAAGCATTCAAGCATATAATCAAATTTCAGTAATGAGTTATTAATTAAGCAGGGGCAACCAATTCTCTGCTAACTGCCTCATAAACAATCGACAGGAGATTTGTGAATTTTGACTTCCTGACACTATTAAACAAATCAATATTAGGTTTCAGACACAGCAATTCAGACAGTTTTCTCTGTTATTTGGCAGCCATCTGCCTAGAATACTAATGAAAGAATTAAGAGCTGGAGATTTTGCATGTGTTCCATCAAAAAGATCCTTATCTGTGGGGAATTGGGGCCTGATTTGCATGGAAGAAGTCTTTGCTTTTGTAGGTACAATTTTTCTCAATATGTCACTCATTAGTATTTATAAAAGCTCTGGGCAGTGGAACGTCCACCAGGCTTCAGAGCAGCCAAAGCCCTACTGGAGATAGCTCGGAACAAAGCAATTCATTTATTTATATATTTTGCAGATTGGTTAATTTATAGCTAACCTAACCCATGGAACACTTGGGTCTAAGAACACAGCCAAGATCCTTATTCAGCTTTTTCTCAAAAGGTCTGTTTGTTCCAGTGTAGAAACAGCTAACTAAATGAAGAAGATGGAGTTTTGCAAAATCTGGGCAACCTCTAAGTGGCAAAGTGTGGTCATCTTGGTTTACCCTTGACCTTCTCTCTTTCTTTCTCTTCTCTTTGTTTATCTCCCTTTAGTGCTCACTTAGCAGTGCTGTTAAAAATACCTTATAGAGACAATGACAGAGATTTACCTCTGTTTCTCTAAGGAAGAAATATAGCCCAGGTAGCAGCAGTGCTAAGAGCTCTTATTCTTACTTCATGTACCCCAGACCCAGAGTCGGGGATTTGTTCAAGGGGTCACTCGGCATGTGTAACCCATTCCCTCTGTGGCCTCCTGGCTTAGTCGCCAAAAAGGTACCAAATAGGAGTCGACCTGAGGGTTTAAGGATTGGCACTAACATGGTGATAAGGACCCTTTCCAGAGGCAGAAGCTCCCCTGCTTATCATATACTTATCTTAATTCTTTGCAGCCGAAAAAAACCAAAAAAACCCCACATATATACCTACATATACAGTTTTTAATAGATATTTTTATATACTGATATATTTTATATAGATATACATACCTAGAAATGTATTCTTGGGAGATTTGGGGTTGAATTTTTTTTCAGATGCATTTTGATTTTGTTCCTTATTGAAAAGTATCTTAAAACAATAATCTAAAACCAAAAAAACTGAACTTTGTTATCTAATCCTAAAGCTAAGAAATCTCCTCAATGGTTCTTATCCTTGGATGTTTAGACCAATAAAGAGTTCATTGACTAGCTTCAGAGGGCTCCAGAATTCTCCTGACATTGTCTGCAAAACTTGGTATTTGAATATATTTTCATTTTTTGAGGAGGGGACCCACAGCTTTACTCAATATTCTAAAGGGCTCTATAACTCAAAATGAATTAAAACCACTTTTCTATCCCTTTTATAGATGGGAAAGCAGGGAGCTAAGTGAACGCTATGATTCTCAAGAAGACTGTTGGATGGTGGCTAAAATCCCACCTCTAGACTTCTGGTCATGTGATCTTTCTTTGCATGGCATGCTGGAGTTGCTGTTTATTGACCAATTAAGATTATATTCAATTGTTAGTAACAAGAAGTGAAAAATAATAGTGACTTAAGTAGGAAGAAATGTTTTCCTCTTCCACCTAAATGAGGTCCACTGATCAGCAGTCTGGGACTAATATGGCAGCACAATGATCATCAAAATCCCAGGCTTCATATACCTGGGATTGCTGTGTTCTACCACGTGGTTCCAGATGGCTGCCCAGCTCCAGACATCATATCCTCATCTCTAGTCATCAAAAAAGGAGGAAGGGTAGAGTGGTAGAGAGGGCATGTCCCTTCTTCTAAACATATTCTTGGGAATCCTCTGGCAGCCCTGTGGTTAAGACTCGGTGCTTTTGCTGCTGTGGGCCCAGACTCTATCCCTGGTTGGGGAACTAAGATCCCACAAGCTGTGAGGTGAGGCCAAAACAATATATATATATATTCTTTAGAGACCTTCTTATATCTTAAAAACAAAAACTTAGTTACATGGCCACACTTAGCTGCAAGAGAGGCTTGGAAATGAAGTCTTTATGGTTGGTAGGGGAAACTGCACATTGGAGGAAAACAAGTGGTAAGAGAAAGTGCCCCTCCTGAGCACATCCCAAGAACCAACACAGAATGTTCCTAGAGTGACTCTGACCCAAGTCTACTGCATGAAGCCAGAAGGCAAAGGTGTCTTCATGCCTAAAGGAGTGTCGGGTTGGAATGGAGGACATGTCGAAAAAGTGTCACCAAAGTTAACAGTGGTAGAAGGGACAATCCAGTGTGGAGGTGGAGAGTTAAACAGAGAACGAAGAACTGCAGAAGGGAGAATGGGTGAAGTGGGAGGTGGCGAGGATGGGTTTCAGATCAACACACTGGCAGGTGCTCACATAAGTAGATTTCAATAAAGGGCCCACCACAGAGCAGACGTTGGGTTTGGTTCTCCTTTGATCAGCCTGGTTATCTCACCCTCAGATTCTGAGGTCTCCAAACCCATTTAGGGTAACAAACAATGGACTTTCTTAAGGCCACTCTCATCTTGAAGCTTGTGGGAGAAGTATGACCTACGTGTCCTTACAAAATATATGAAAGTTCAAGCAGAAATCCAAACTTAGAAAGGGAAGAAATTAATGTGAAGTGTTTCCCACATTGCGTGAGGAGCTTTGTTTTACAAGGTTTACAGTGGGGCCTTCGGGAGTCTCCCTGACATATATCAAGATGACTTCGTGTTCCAAAATTCAATTCGCCTAATATTTGAGAAGAGTAGCAACTGACTGGGTTATACCTCTCTATTCACTGAAATAGGTAAGGGGAAGACAAGAAGAGGGATCCACCATCAGTTGAGTATTTATTACATGTTAGACCAATTCCCATACACTGTCTCACTTAACTCTCACCACACAGTAAAGTAGGCCATATACATATTCTGTCCCTAACTTGTTCACGTCACACAGGATGTGGCAGAACTGGTGCTAGGTACTGCATATCCCAGTCTCTCTCTCTGCTCTAGCTTTCTGTGAGATGTCCCACACTATCTCTTTGTCATGTAGAATCTCTATTAATTTTGTCCAAATATCATATTTTGGTTTTCCATTTAAAACCAGCAACTAGAACAATACCATAAATATGGTTTGTGTTTGGGGACATGGAAATTTCCTTTACTGTTTTGCCAAATTATAACTTAGTTTTTAAAATTTTAAAATATCCATGTTACCTTTGCAGTCAGTGTCTCCTAGTCCATGAGTACTTTTAGTTTGAAATTACTATAGATTGTTAAAATAATTCATCAAGTGAAAAATCCAGAGAAAATTCAGAAACTATCACTGTTCTCCATCAATCTTACATTCCTTGCCTTGATGGAGCAACCTGGAAACATGCTATGTATTTTTAAATATGTTAGTTCAGAGCACTGGCCATATGCCAATGCACAGTTGATTGATCACTCAAGGTTAACAGTTGCAGTTCCATATTCCTGGATGATACTATGTCAGTCTTTGAACATTATTTCTGGTCAAGAGAATCCACTCCAGTCAGCTTAAGCAGAAGGGGAGTGTTATTAAGGAAGACTGAGTAGCTCACAGAACCTCCGGGTGTGCTAGAGAACGAGATTTGGATGCTGCAAGAAATACTGTAGCCAGGGGGCCACTTCACTGGGAACCTAACCCATGAGACTGTTGTGCTATAAAATCCATGGTCTCTGTGGCCCACTGATCAGAACCTATGATACAGAATTATGGGCTCCACAAACTTCATCAGAGCCAGCTCCAAACACAGATGCCTACATTCCACTCCCCAGCATGTCTGATCTTCCTGCATGTGGCTACCATCTTCTATTGCTCACTTCACTTCCAAGATTTGCGTGGCACATCTACTGAGCAGAATTCACATCATATGCAAATACCTAGCTGCAAGGGAATCTGGGAAATGTACTTTTGTTTTGTTTTCAGCTCCAGAGCAACTATAACACAAAAAGGTAAGCTAGGAGGGAGTTGGGATGAGTGACAAGTGAGCTAATGGACAAAATCAGCCACCGTAATGCTGGTCGTGATTCTCCTTTTGGAAAAACTAACCCGCACACGTCAAGGCTCTGATAAAACTACAGTGTATCCATGCTGAGTAGTACTTTTACATCTGTAAACTAATCTAATTTACACAAAAATCCCCTTAGCTAGATAGGTACCACCTTATCTGTAGATGAGAAAACTGAGGCTTCACGATATTAAGAAATTTTCTCAACATCGTACAGATAGTGAATGGTGGAGCTGAGCTTTGTTCTGCTATGTCCTCATCCATCAAAAGAGCTACTACAGTGAAAAGATCACAAAAGCTCAGCCAATGACCAGCTGAGTGACTTAAAGAAGCTTTTATCTAACTTCCCTAAGCCTCAGGTTATTCATCTGAAAAATGGAAACAATTATGCTTCAAAGGTGGAGTATTAAGGACAGAACAAGATATTACATGTATATCCCTAGTTTTGGATCCAGAATATGTCTTTAAAAAGTGTTAAATAAATAAATGCATGAAAAAAATTAGAAAACAAACCCCCCACAAAAAAAAGGAAAAGAAGAAGACCGTTCTAATTTTTACTCCCTGACAGGCAGTCTTCTTTTGCTGAATGGGACATGATCTGCTTGATAATCTGCCCGAGACAGGAAGGATTCCTGGCCAAGAGTTCAATATTAAAATAGGATTATGGGGCTTCCCTGGTGGCGCAGTGGTTGAGAGTCAACCTGCCGATGCAGGGGACACGGGTTTGTGCCCCGGTCCGGGAAGATCCCACATGCCGTGGAGCGGCTGGACCCGTGAGCCACGGCCACTGAGCCTGTGCGTCTGGAGCCTGTGCTCCACAACGGGAGAGGCCACAGCAGTGAGAAGCCCGCGTCCCACAAAAAAAAAAAAATTGGATTATGTGCTCAAGGAAAGGGAACATTTTATAGTAGCAGTGGCTCGCTTTAAAAACAGGACGCCTGTTAACATTCAGGCTTAATTAAACTGATTTCTTGATAAATCCACTGTGACAGGGACCAACACAGTTAACTGTTAACATGCGAGTGCTCCAAGGCTCTCCCTGGGGAGAGAGAGAAAAGAGCATTTTAAGAACTATTGTGGAGGTTATTCAGTGTATCGCCCCTTGTTTTCGTGGCGATGTAAGTCAAATTTGGAATTCCTTTTTAATTAATTTTGGCCAATGGATAGCACTTCTTTGAATATGACCCTAGATAGACTGGGTCACATAGGGACTAACTTATATTTGGGTTACGCTAATTTTTAAAAACTCAGCCAACAAGACAGTGGCAGTTGACTTATTTAAAGTGGCAAAATGTATGGGTTTGGGACGCTCAGGGAGTGGAGGGTAAACAAAAACCTTGCAAGAAATCTCTGCCTTCATTTGTTCACCAAACATTGAGTGTAGATTGAATACAGAATATGCTTCAAGCACACATATATGCACAACTGTTTTTCTTCTTTTTTATTGAAAAAAATCTAATTATACTCGTAATACAACTAATTCTTGTTGCACAAAGTTCAGAGTTCAAGACCCCTTCAACATTCATTTCATTCAAAATGAATGAGATAACACTTGTGTACTTACTATGTCCCAGACATCATTCTAAGTGCTTTACACGTATTAACATATATTCTTTTCCAGACTACTCTAGAGATTGGTACTATTATTTATAACATTTTACAGTGAGAAACCTGAGGCACAGGGAATTTAAAAACTGGCCTGAGATAACACAGCCAGCATGTTATAAAATTGGGATTTGAACCCAGGCTGTCTGGCTTCAGAGCCCATGCTCTTAACCACCACTACATGCCAATTTCAACCCATAGACCTCCCAGTTATAACTTTTCTGTGATGCCTCCCAGATATTTTTCTTCATGTTTACATACCTAGGCAAACCTACAAAAATATTTTTTAAATAGCATGTGTTATACATTAACAGAGTGGTTCTCAAAGTGTGGTCCTCTCTCATCAGCATCACCTGGATACTTGTTAAAATGCAAATTCCCAGACCCCGTCCTAGACCTACTGGATCAGAAACTCTAGGTCGGGGGCCCAGCCATCTGTGTTTTAACAAATCCTCCAGGTGATTCTAATACACGATGAAGTTTGAGAACCACTGAATTAATGGTGTTCACTAGACTAGATCTTCCAAAAAGTAGACACCGAAATAGGATGACGCACGTGAGAACCTCATGAAGGGAAATTCCTGTATGAGAGGGTATAGGGAGGGAGGCATGCAGGAAGGGAACAAAGAGGAAATAGGAGGAAGGCTGAGATAACCATCTGACAACGATGTAAGTCTTACCCGGAGGAAGGAAAGGGGAGAGGTTAGGTGGGGGCAGCCTAGACTGCCAGTAGAGAATCCTTGACCTCAAAGTTGGCCGATAAAGGAGTTCCATGTCTCCCAGGAACAGGTTGGCTTTAGTGTTCTTCCCAAACCCAGTCATTGTCGGGGAGCAGCCCATGGGAAGCATGGCCTTGACTCAAACACAGAGATGGATTTCAAAGTGCGACAACTAAGATCCTCAATCTGTGATGCTACCCAGTGATATGTGAGGCTCATTCTCAGGGCCGCCACGTAACATCACAGGCAATGTTATTGTTCTGCAGCTTGCTTGTTTGTTTCACTCAACTATATGTCTTGGAAACCTTTCCCTATCGGTATATATTGATCCGCTAACTCATTTTAAAGGCTGCACAGTATTCCATTGTGTGAATATTCCATTGTTTGTGTAATCACCCCTTCACTGACAGGCATTTAGTATTTCCAATGCTTTTGCTATTTCATACAGTGTTTCAAAGTTCATCTCATCTTGTACCCTAGAAGAATTACCAAGAAGTAAAGTTGCCACATCCAGTGTGTGTGTGTGTGTGTGTGTGTGTGTGTGTGTGCGCGCGCGCTCATGCGTGAGCTGTATTTTAATAATCACTGCTACATTCTCCTCCAAACTGGCTGCATCAATTTATACTCCTGTGAACAGAAAATAGATAAAAGTAACCATTTCTCCACACCCCAGCCAACACTAGATAGTATCAATCTTTTAATTTTTGCCTATCTGATGAATGAAATGATGTCTTATTGTTGTTTGAATTTGCATTTCCCTGATTATTAGTGAGATTGATCACCTTTTCATATACTTATGGGCCATGTGTGAATTTCCTCTGTGAATTACCTATTTATATCTGTACCATTATTATTAATTTATGTAGGTGTTGTGATGTATAAAATACAGTATTATTAAATTGGGAGTATATTTTTATTATTTTGGTTTTTATCAGTTAATAGATACTAAAAATATTTGGAATGTTTTCATGTTAAATGGATCTTTGCAAAAATAAAAGGGTTGAGAACAGGTGGATTCCATGGGCTGTGGACTCCGGAGAGCCCGCTAAATACTGCAGGAGACAAAGGGGGCTCAACCCTGGCTCCCAGGAGCCCCAGGAATGTTCACACCAGGCTTCCACAGCCCTTCACAGGATGGGTGCCAGATGCCCAGCCAGCCCCCAAACAGGTTGCCTGGGAGGGCCTCTCCGAGTGGTGTGGCATCAGCTGAAAACAACGTCAGGCAGGCAGGCTTCCCTTCCCACCCCACCTTCAGCCAGTGTCCTGCTATGCAGTCAGGTGACATGGGCTCGCATGCCAGCTCTGCTCTGTACTGTTTGCACAAGCTCCGGCAAATCAGGGAACCTCTCCGAGCCTCGGCTTTCTCATCTACAAAATGCAGATAACCATACCCTTCCTAGAGGTGCTGTGAGAATCCAAGTGCAGAGAGAATCCCCACCCGGGAGATGAGCGCGTTAGATGCCCCATGCATGGTTGCTGTCATGAATGTATTGTGTGCCACTATTACCAATTACCGTAAGAAAGAGAAAGGGGTACACATTCCTTCCAGGCCAGTTTACATCAGAAAGAAGGTGCCTCCAGCCCTAAACCTGGCACAGGGACCCTGGTCTGGGGCTCTTCCCCCAGGGCACGTCTGCAGCCCCTTCTGCAGAAACTCCCAAAGCAAAACTTGGGTCTCCCACCTGGTGTCACCCCCCCAGAAGCCTGTCACTCTCCCAGCACCCCAGCCAGGCCCCGTTTGGCACTGACTTCTTTGTCTCTTGCTGCCCGCCTTAATCTTGTGACGCCAATTAACTGTAATGAAAGTTACATGGGGAAATTGCGGGGTGTAGACACACAAACATGTCTTTAGCAGGCAAACAAGGACAGCCTTAGAACCATGGTGATTTCCAGGTGGAAAGAAATGTGGAGCTTTCTGTCTCCTCCGGGTAAAAGAGGATTTGCAAAATCCAAAGAAAATAACTCCTGAAGCAGAGGTTTGAACTGCGCCAAGTTTGTGACACGAAGGAAGCCGTTCCCAGAAAGGAAATTCTGATTAAGACTGACAGCTTTGCTGCCACTCCCAGGGGGACAGGACGGCATTTCTCTTGGACAGGTAAGCGGGCTCCACCCACCCACCACATGAGCCCAAGAGGGTCTGGGGACACACCTGACTGCTGGTGATGGATTTCCCCCACTTTTATTTAATTACCCTAATCCCTCACATCTGTAGAGCCTTTCAGAGTTTACAGCACACCCATTATCTTGCTTTTGCTTCCTAGCCACCCCTTAGAGTAAGAATTGTTTTGGTCCCCATTTTGTGTGTGGGCAAAAATGAACTGTGGAAAGGTGAGGTGATTCACCCAGTGATGAGACGACTAGGACGCAGGTATCACATTGCATCCTCAGCCTTCCCCATGAACACACATATCCTGCTGGCTTTCTCCCTCACCCTCCTGAAAACTTACTTCCTGAGTGTGACAAGCAACACTTACCCGGGGGCATGAGAACAAATTCACAGGCTGCCTGATGTTCATTGCTGCAGCTTCCTGCCATTGCCAAATCCTCATATCCTTATACCTGAGGGACATCTCTAGGGTGCCTGCGCCCCTCTAAAACTCCACCGTGAGAGGTGCCTAGAGCAGGTGTCACATCCTACAGGGGGCTTTTGCCTTCTAGGTTATACACTCCCTGATCTCGTCCAAACATTTGTGGCTGGACCCTTTTATTTTTTCCATCTCACCCTGCCCCACCAAAGGACCAAGAAAATATGCACCCTGATTACATTATTATAACATTCAACTTAAAAGAATTCCTTTGAAGTTATTAAATAATAGCTCCCGTTTCTCAAGTGCAGGCAATATGTCAGGCCCTGTGCTTCACAGCTTATGCACATTATCTGATTTAGTCCTCCTGCAGCCATCTGATGTAGCTATTTGTGGTAAGACAGCTAGTTATCCACCAAAGAGCAACCTCCTCCTTCTTCCAGAGTAAGATAATTGTAGCTGAATACATGGTTGCCCCGCTAAAGACTACATTTCCCAGGCTCCTTTGCAGCTAGTCTCATCATGTGACTATGTTTAGATCAGTGGAATGTTATTGAGTCCTGTGTTCAACTTTGGGGTTGTTCTTTAACTCCAAAGGCAAGCCCCTTACTGTGATCTCTCTCTCTCCTTCCCACTTCTGCATATTAATTTTGACCATGTGGATGAGAAGCAATGGCCCAGGGAGGCAGAGCAGTATGATGGAAGGGGTCCTGGTCCTGGAATGACCACACAAACAGAACAGCACCTCAACTGTGGTCATTCATGCAGGACTGACACGTGAGAGGAAAATAGACATATCTTTTCTGAGCCACTGTATTTTGGCATCTCTTCGTTTCTTACTAGAGCTTCGTCTTTAACTGACGCGGTACTATTATGCTCATTTTACACTTGGGTAACTTAGGCTCATAAAGACTAAGTGACTTGCCCAATTTTACATGAATACAGAGCAAGGATTCAAGCCCATGTCTGTTGGATTCCAAAACCTCTGCAAGATGATTCACCCACTCATTCACTCATCTAAGCCTTATGGACTATCTGTGTAATAGAAGCAAGAATCCCAGGGCTTTGCTTGTACAGGAGGATCGTAAACCCACAAGTTGCCTCCCTCCCTTCCACCCTCAAGAGAATGCCCCGCTCAGGAGGTGAGCTGTCCTGAGATGTAGTTGAGAGTTAATTCCAAAACTTCTACCTGGTCTTTGCGAAGCCATAGGTGAGTAAATGGCTCTGAAATGGGTGCCAGTTCTTTCTGTAGGTGACTCTCAGCGGGCAGCCGGGGAGTAGACGAAGAAGGATTAAAAGGGAAACGGAGACCACCTTGATTAATATTCTAAAGGCTTTTCCCTTAGAGAGCAGGAGTCAGTGAAGATGAGTTTGCATTTGGGGAAAGGTTTTTTTGTCTTAGTATGGTCTATACTCTTTGATCTCTGAGAATTAATATTTCTCATTGAAAGAGGTACAGCTATGTGTGTGTGTGTGTATGTTTGCTCATGTACACACATATGTGTGCCCATGTGAGAACATGTGTGTATGGGCAGGTATGTATGCTGTTGTATATGTATAGATGTATGTGTGATGTGTGTGTCTATTATACATGTGCTGCTGTGGCTATGTGTGTGCAGTTGTGTGTGTGTGTGCTCATTTGCTGTTGTCTGTGTTCGGGGGTGAGGGTGGCGATCTGCCAGTTGTTACTGGATGACTAGGAAGAATCATCCCTTCACACCTCCCCCTGGTGGGCAATCTGGAAGAAGACCTGACTCGGTGTGGCCAACCCCACCACAAGTGTCCTGCTGGAGTCTCTCTATCTCCTCTCAAACACACACACACACACACACACACACACACACACACACACACACACACACACACACACACACACACTTGCTCACCTTTTTAAAAATCTTGACCAAATCACTCAGCTTCTGGAAAGGAGCTGCAAAGATTACTGAAGCTTACAGACTAGCTGCTCAAAGGAGGGGGATGAATTATAGGGCCAGGCCAATCCTCCGAGCAGAGCATGGAGCTTTCCCAATGTGGGGTAGAGACTCATCTACAAGGTTTAAAGAAGGAGGCAAGCTCCAAGAAGGACAGGGCCATCCTGGCTAAGAACCCAGACTCCCCATGGATGGTTGTCTCATGTATTAACTCAGTCCTCTGAGGGAGGTATTATTATTATCAGCCTTCCTTTGCAAGTAGGGAAACTGAGGCATAGAGAGCACAAGTGACTTGCCCTCGGTCACACACCTAGTAAGGAGCAGGCTGGGATCTAAGCCCAGGCAGATACCTCCCAGGAGATAACTCACCATCCAATGGCACTTCCTTGTGGTATGCCAGGCATGGAAGAGCCACGAAGCAGTAGGAAGTGGCCTCTGCTTGGGGAAGCCAGGGTAGGCTTCAGAGGGGAGGGGTTGCTCAGGTGGGGATGCGGGGGACAGGAGTAACCTGGCAGGTGAAGAGAGACATAGGGGAAAGTCGGTGGTGTTCTGGGCACTGTTGATGACACAAAGTCATCGATAGAATGACAGTTTTCGCGATGCCTTTTTACTGTGACCCATAGTGAGCAATGCATTTTAAACTGTAACCGAGGACATGTGTACATAGGTAGAGCTGAGACTGAGTTTCCTGAGTCGATACTTACCTCTATTGTGCAGAATGCACTTTAATATTTTCTATTCTGTCCTATTTCGTGTTTTGTAAGTGCTGTGGAAAACATCCAGCAAATCGGTTCTGGAATCCCCTGAAGTTTCGCAATGAGTAGTTAAGAAAGCGCTGGCTTAACTTCCTGCAAGTTATGCAGGAAGCAGCAGCAGGCAGAGGGGCCCGGCATCTTCACAGCTGAGAGGGGTGGGGCCAGGATGAGGTAACTGACATGCCTAGAGCTGACATTTAAGGAGACACTCATTCGCAAATATTTTCTCCCATTCTGAGGGTTGTCTTTTCGTCTTGTTTATGGTTTCCTTTGCTGTGCAAAAGCTTTGAAGTTTCATTAGGTCCCATTTGTTTATTTTTGTTTTTATTTCCATTTCTCTAGGAGGTGGGTCAAAAAGGATCTTGCTGTGATTTATGTCATAGAGTGTTCTGCCTATGTTTTCCTCTAAGAGTTTTATAGTGTCTAGCCTTACATTTAGGTCATTAATCCATTTTGAGTTTATTTTTGTGTATGGTGTTAGGGAGTGTTCTAATTTCATTCTTTTACATGTAGCTTGAGGACACGGGGAGGGGGAAGGGTAAGCTGGGATGAAGGGAGAGAGTAGCATGGACATATATACACTACCAAATGTAAAAAAGATAGCTAGTGGGAAGCAGCCGCATAGCACAGGGAGATCAGCTCGGTGCTTTGTGACCACCTAGAGGGGTGAGATAGGGAGGGTGGGAGGGAGACGCAAGAGGGAAGAGATATGGGGATATATGTATACATATAGCTGATTCACTTTGTTATAAAGCAGAAACTAACACACCATTGTAAAGCAATTATACTCCAATAAAGATGTTAAAAGAAGTTTTTAAAAAGAAAGGAGACACTCACTCTCCGGGTCGGCACCCAAGAGTAAGCACCTCCTCAAATGTTGCCCCCTACCTGCCTCTCCTGTCGCATCTAGTCTCGGCCCTGTAACTGGGCACCTATTCTGCACCGGGCGTGTACCAAGGGCTTCAGTGCGCCATCACATTCAATCTTCCCGGCAGCCCCTCTTTCCATTGAGAAAACTGAACCGAGAGAGACAGGAAATATCAGTACGACTGTTAGCAGCCCCCAGATATCTCGGGTGACTGACAGCACCAGGACAAGAAAACAACAGGAATGACTGGCAGTAAGGTGGAGAGCTGGCAGAGGGCTGCCCAGGAGCAGGGCTGGCTGCTATGACTACTTGCACACGTGCTTGAGGATCTTGGATCCCAAACACCCACATGGATTTCCCATAAGCCAGCTTCTCAACACCACTTTTTTTAAAAACTGGAGTATAGTTGATTTACAACGTTGTGTTAATTTCTGCTGTACAGCAAAGTGATGCAGTTATACATACATATGCATTCTTTTTTATATTCTCTTCCATTATGGTTTATCACAGGACATTGAATGTAGTTATTTGTGTCATATTTTAGATTCCACATGTAAGTGATATCATATGGTGTTTGTCTTTCTCTTTCTAACTTACTTCACTTAGTATGATAATCTCTAGCTGCATCCATGCTGCTGCACATGGCATTATTCCATTATTGTTTATGGCTGAGTAATATTCCATTGTATGTATGCACCACATTTTCTTTATCCATTCATCTGTCAATGGACATTTAGGTTGTTTCCATGTCATGACTCTTGTGAAGAGTTCTGCTATAAACATAGGGGTCAACACCACTCTTTTGCAAGTTGCAGAGAGCTTAGTCAGGGAAATCCTCAGCAGTTATCTACTTCCATGATTAAAGAGGAAGGGTACAAAATACCCAGACAGCAGCCACATTGGTAAGTTTTGCTACAAGCCTCACTCCATGTGGTAAAGTCCTATCTACTCAGAAAAAAGGAATCTGTACTTCACCAGAACAAACATAGTCATAAAATCTGAAAATCACAATGTAATATCACTATGCACTTAGCAAAATGGCTAAAGTTAAAAAGACCGATGACACAAAGCATAGATGAAAATATGGAGCAACTGGCACTCACACACTGCTGGTGGGTGTGTAAACTGATACAAGGCCTTTAGTAAACATTTTGTCAGTATCTACTGAAGTTAAGATATGCAAGTCCTATGATGCTGAGATTTCCCTTCTTAGGTGTATATCAA
The DNA here is from genome assembly GCF_003031525.2 of Neophocaena asiaeorientalis asiaeorientalis. Classification (NCBI taxonomy): domain Eukaryota; kingdom Metazoa; phylum Chordata; class Mammalia; order Artiodactyla; family Phocoenidae; genus Neophocaena; species Neophocaena asiaeorientalis. The sequence goes on along the minus strand of NW_020174301.1, from coordinate 7,666,766 downwards.
CAGAGACACAGCGACATGTACAAGAATGTTCATAGGGCGTCCCTGGTGGCGCAGTGGTTGAGAGTCCGCCTGCCGATGCAGGGGACATGGGTTCATGCCCCGGTCCGGGAAGATCCCACATGCCGCGGAGCGGCTGGGCCCGTGAGCCATGGCCGCTGAGCCTGCGCGTCCGGAGCCTGTGCTCCGCAGCGGGAGAGGCCACAACAGTGAGAGGCCCGCGTACCACAAAAAAAAAAAAAAAAAAATGTTCATAGCCGCAGTATTCATAGTAGCCCTGGACTGGGAGCAATCCAAAGGTCTATTAGTAGAAGAATGGATAAATAAATTGTAGAATAATCATATAATAAAATGCTGCATGGCAGTGAAAACAGATAAACTGCCGATAATCTGGATGAATCTCACAAATGCATTGTTGAGTTAAAAAAAACAGACATGGCTGAATCTGTACTAGATGATCCTTGTTATGTAAAGTTCAAAAAAAAGGCAAAATGAAACTGCTGTGTAGACAGGTAAAAGAAAAGCAGGGAAGTGACTTGTGTAAGAGGCAGAAGAGGGCTCACCACTGCACATGAGGGCCACAGTGGTGGTTAGAAAAGAGCAGGGGGGATTTCTGGGGGACTCATAATGGAGCTTAAGGGAAAGTTACATGAGTGTTTACTTATAATAATTCGTTAATATGTAAACTTACGATTTATGTACTTTGCTATATGTGAGTTTTGTTTCACAATTTTAAAAAAATTATATATATGTTTTTTTAAAAGTGGACCCATCATCTGTGAACCATTTGTATTCAAGGGACCACGGGAAACTGCCAACCCAAGCCTTCCGTCATATTGGCCTTGGAGCCAGCCAGTCACAAGTTCAAATCCCACCAATGGCAAGCCATGTGCTTAGGCAAGTTAAACAGCTTCTCCAAGCCTCAGTTTCTCTATCTGCAAACTGGGGCTGAAAACACCCGTACGAGAACTAAAAAGTCACACATATAAAGAGCATATATATTCCCAGCACACAGGTAGGAGCTCAGCAGACAGTAACTGAGATAGACGTGGAAACAAGGGTAACAGTGACTTGTAGTTCTGCTAGCCTCACACCGGAAAAGCTTTACAAGGAGGAGTAGTGCCCCCCACTAATTCACCTACTGGGGTTTCCTCTGTTAACATCCTTCATGCCGACATCTCCGGGTGCCACCCAGGACCACAGCTAGCCCTTAGGTCACGTTTGTGTGAATAAGAAAAATGCACCCCTTCCTCTGGGCAAATGCAGCTCTCCAGCCTCCGCGGCAGCCCTGGTGGCACAGACATCTCCTTGTTAGGCCCTCAAGGGTCTTTCAAGTCCTTACTTTTGAACCAAGCTCTATATGAAGAGAAGAAAGCAGGCCAGATCCCACCCCAGAGAAGCGCGAAGGCAAATCACATCAATGAACGTGGCCATTCGTGGAGTCCCATTGCCAAATTCAGCATTTACATTGACGAGGCAGTGGGCTCTGATGGAAACCATTCCCAACTGTTCCCCCCTGGGGGGGTGGAGGGGGAGAGACACCAGGACCCCGTATTCTTCATGAAGAAGCAGCATTGAAATACAGCCCCAAACCTGTTCCATGTATCCACTCAGATGATGGCCTAGTATGGGGGTACGAAATCCACTATCCAATGCCCTCCAGACCCATGAGCCTCAGAGAAAAGACTATCTTCCCAGCCCTGTGTAGAGAGAATTGTTACTGTGTCCAGGAAAATCTGACAGGGTCTGGGACCCAGGAATCGTAATCGTCCAGAAGTTACTACTGATATCAGATAAACAAGATTCCGCCCCTCGGAGACCAGACTTGACAGGTGCATAAAGGGCACCTAATACCCTGAGCCCACGTGCTTTTGATATCATGTCTCATTTTCTGCTTGGATGAGAGACTCAGCCAAGAGAAGAAATCTTAAGTTTTCACCTGCAGCGCACGAAGCCTGGCTCACCTGCCGTGGGCAGCCTTGAGGTCATGGAGCTGGCAGCAGCCTGGCCCGGCACACGCCAAAAGAACAGGGGTTTCTAAGTGGCTGCTCAGCAGTTTGAAAATGTGAAACTCCCTTGCCCTCCCAAGGCTGGGTTCTGACAAACAAGCTTTCAGGGCCAAGTCAAAGTCTGTGGTGAGCCCCGATTATCTGGTGCTTTGGGGGAGAAAAGAAATTCAGGGCCCATAGGTGAGGTCAACCCTGGGGCACTCTGTGGAGCTTGTGATTAGTGACCCCGATCTCGACATTCAGGCTCTCTGCCCCTGTTCCCTCCAGGCGAGGGAAGTGGAAGGGAATAGACACTTACTTGGCACCTACAGCTGTTAGGCTGTAGGCCAGAGTCTCCACCTCTGGTCTTTCTTTAACCATTATTCCCATTGGACAGATGGGAATACTAAGTCACAACAGATAGTGTCAAAGCCAAGCTTCTGACCCTCTCAGAAAACCAGCAACCTCTGGGCTCTCCCTCCGCACCCCTCAGCGCCTGCTCTCAAGTAAGGATCTGCTAGCAGCCTCTTACGCCTCAGAGCAGAAGTAGTCCCCCGGCAGAGGCGGCTGAAATCTGGTAGGAAGAGGGATGCTGTGTTGAAGGTGCACGTGCAAAACAAGCATGTTGAGTTGACTCATATCCGGAAGCTTCCACTGGAGGACCCCTCTCTGAACTGGAGCGTTCCAAGGCCCTGTACATGGTTTTGCATCTGTAATTCTCTATTCTTACCCCCAAATTTTAGCAGTTTTAAGCTTGAGACCTCCCTTGCTGCATGGATGCAGACTGTATGTTTACTGGGGTGGGGCTTTGGAGATGGTGCTGATGGAGATGATGGGGGCAGGGCAAAGAGTGCTTGAAGGAAGAGGGGTCATGAAGATGCTCTTAGCGTGAGTAAAGAACTGTGTGCCTCCTTCTAAGCGTTGGCCTCTGTGGAGGCTGGAAGCCCAGCCAGGTGGTCTCTTTGTCCCTTTGGCTTTAGTGGGGAGGGGTACGGTCCATGGGGTAGAGCACACAAGTTGCAGGAGACCCCCTGGGTAAGGACACACAAGAGGGCCAGAGGGCCAGACCTTGCCCATCCTCCCAGGAGAGAGCAGTTCCTGTCCCAGGGCTGCCGTGGCAAATTACCACACACTGGCTTAGGACAACAGGCCAGAATTTCAAAAGGCCACAGTTCTGGAGGAAAGAAGTTCAAAATCAAGGTGTCACAGGATTGGTTCCTGCTAGAGGCTCTGAGGGAACATCTGTTCCAAGCCACTCTACTGGTGGTTGCTGGCAATCCTTGGCGCCCCTTGCCTTGCGGATGAATCACCACAATCTCCACCTCCACCTCCACGTGGCGTTCTTCCCTATGTCTTTTGTGTCTCTGTCCAAATTACCCTCTCCTTATAAGGACACCGGTCACTGGACAGGGGTGATCCTAATCCAGTGTGCCCCCATCTTAATTTGATCACATCTGCAAAGACCCTGTTTCCAAATAAGTACTGCAGGGTAGGACCTGAACACATTCTTTGGGGGTATTCTACCTACTATAGGAGCCAGGGTCACCTTTGCCAGAGTGGCCTTTTGGACTCATGGCCCTATCAGTGGGGCCTCAATGGCTTCTGAGTCCACGTGATGTGGCCTTGCCCAGGGGCCTGCATGGGGGCAGGGCTGACCCCAGTGCTTCATTCCTGCACAGGGTGGGAGAAGCCAATCAGGCGGCCTGTCTCCAGGCTTCCCTTACATACCCCAGAAGGCTCGAGACTCTCACGGACAACAAAGGAAGATGGAGGCTTTCCCCTTCTTCACCAGTTCACCCCACAAATCAAAGTAGATCTCCTCTGGAAGCCCCCCGATTTATCCACCTACTGTAGACTGAACGTTTGTGTCCCCCCACCCCAAAAATTCATATGTTGAAACCTAATCCCTGAAGTAATGGTATTTGGGGGTGGGGCTTTGGGGAGGTAATTAGGTCATAAGGGAAGATATGAAAGGAATTAGTACCCTTATAAGAGACCCCAGAGAGCTCTCTTGTCCCTTCAGCCTTGTGAGGACAGAGGGAGAAGACAGCCATCCATGAATCAGGAAGCAAGTTCTCACCAGACACTGCATCTGAGAGCACCTTGATCTTGGACTCACTCCCCAGCCTGCAGAACTCTGAAATAAATCGCGGCGCCAAAGCAGCCTCAGACAATACATAAATGGATGGCCGTGGCTATGTGCCAATAAAGCTTTACTTATAAAACTGATGGAGCGCTAGATTGGCCCTTGGTTGGTTATTGAGCCAATCCCTGCTATTGTTAGAGTTCAGGATGGTGCCCAACTTAGAGCTTTTTTTTTCTTTTTTTAAATTTTTATTGGAGTAGGGTTGCCTTACAATGTTGTGTTAGCCTCCACGGCACAACAAAATGAATCAGCCATACACATACAGATAGCCCCTCGCTTTTGGACTTCCCTCCCATTTAGGTCACCACAGTGCATTAGGTAGGGCTCCCTGTGCTATGCAGTATGTTCCCATCAGTTGTCTATTTTATACATAGTATTAGCGCTTTTGTAAATAAGTCTGCAGAGATCTTGGTGCTGACATCCCTGACTACATTTCTGATTATTTCCTTAATATAGTTTCTCAGAAGAACTCCGATTTTAAGGCTCTCGAGTCATACTGACAACTTCAGTAGGTATCAAATTCTATCAGACTTCCAATTCCTCAAGTGTAAAGATGTGACATCTTATTCTACTACTATACTCCTTGGCCTCAGCTTTGCCATCTCCCTCCCCTTCCCCCAAAGCTGCACACAAGTGAGCATGTGCACACACACACACACGCGTGCAGTACCTGTTGTGACGGCACACACAAGATGTACAAGGGAAACCGGGTAATAGCTGAATGAATGAACCCCACGCATTTAAAACCCCAAGGAGGCACAAGCCAGATACACATGGCCGGTCACTGAGACTTGAACGTAGGGGAGCTTCATAAACTAAATGATAAATAAACTTCACCCTTTCCCAGACAACCCAGGGCAAGAAGTCAAAGAAGACAGTGACTTGTCCAAAAGTCCTGTGTCCCCTTTACTTGCCCAGAGCTTCTGGCCACCCCTGCCCCAGAGAGGCCCTTGGAAAGACATCGATGGCACCACATGGGCCCCCCACCTCCCCTCATCTTCCCCCAACCTCCACTTCCCCAGTCCCACACCACGGGGGACCCTCTCACCACTAAGTGAGATCCAGGAGAGCTACCACCTCTGCCATAATGCAGTTCATGAAAAATTGAAAATGTTCCTCTACGTTTCTTTTCACCTTGAATTTTTCATGAAACCAAATGGCAGTTTCCAAAGGTGAAAAACTGTTATTTTCCCAGGCAAATTCCTGTGAAGTGAAAATTGCTAGTTTCACGCAGCTCTACCACTGATGTCTATTGTTACTATGGGCGCTAGATTAGCACCATTTGATCAAGAAAAAAATTAAACCTGGGTTATATTCTTAAAAGGCCTTAAATGCTCCTGTGGCCAGCCTTTCACAGACCAAGAGCCAGCAGGAGGCCTTCCCAAAGCTCTGGTCACCATGCCCACCATCACCACCCCTGTGGATGCCCGCTGAACCCAGACCCCCTACCAGACACGGCCAAACTCAAAAACATGCCTCTTATCCTCCCAAAGACAGGGATGTACTCTGTAGAGAGCATGAGCTCAGACCCTCTGAGAGGAGACATACAAGGTTTCCTAGTCGTTTTAGAATGGGATAAACAGAATCCCTTAAAACGGTGACCTATGGGAAACTATCTCCCCATGTATTAGTCCATAGAGCTGCCATGACAAAGTACCACAGACTGGGTAGCTTAAACAACAGGAATTTATTTGCTCACAGTAGAGGAGGCTACGACTCCAAGATCAAGGTGTCAGCAGGGTTGGTTTCTCCTGAGGCCTCTCTCCTTGGCTTCTAGATGGCCGTCTTCTTCCAGTGTCTTCACTTGGTCTTCCTTCTGTGTGTGTCTGTGTCCTAACCTCCTCTTCTTATAATGACACCAGTCCTATTGGAATAGGGTCCCCCTGAGTGACCTTACTTTCATAATTATCTCTTTAAGACCCTATCTCCAAACACAGTCCCTTTCTGAGGTACCGGGATTTAGGACTTGAACCTATGGGTTTTAGAGGGACACAGTGCAGCCCCTAACACTCCACATCTCCAGCCCAGCCATCTTACCTTCACTTTGTAGAGGCTCAATGGTAAGAAAGCTCTGGGAGCTTATCTAGTTCAGTGGTTTTTCTCATTGTGTTCCCTGGAGCCCTTGCGGTGCCTGAAGTGACCTTAGGGGAATTCTGTGGTTGGGAGAGCGGACGGCAAGGGGAAGTCTGGGACCCCAACCCTGCTTCAGCCAAATTAGCCTGGCTCTTTTCTGTCCTATACTGAAGCTCCATTTAAGATTCTGTTTGACCAAAGGGCTCTTCGTTTTACAAAATGTTTGAAAATTGCTGACTATTTTTCAAATGACCAGACTGCAGTGCAGAGAGGTGAGGAGAGATGCTGGTATTGCACTGTTCTTGCTGGCACACCTGGGGTCTTGCTGAGCACCCACACTCTGGTGTAGGGTTCCTCCTACCACACTGAGGGGACTCTCAAGAGAGACCTCGGGGACCACCACACTAGAGAAGGGTTTTCTGGTGCCAAAAGATGAACAACTCACTGGAGTCAGAAGCAGAAGTGAACTCCCATGTCACACAGCATCGTCCTCGAGGGCGGGGCGTGTGGATCTGGGCTTAAAAGTCGGAAAATCTGAGTCACTACTACCCTGGCATCAGAGATTGCTTGGAAATTGTCACTTCCAACAAGAAAAAAAAAGGCACCCCCTCCAGGTGCATTTGGGTGTCTCATTTAGGGGTCATGCACCGTGCCGGGAAGTGATAAATATCTTTGGCGACAAGCCGTGGCTAACTGTGTTTGCATGCCTTCCTGGGAGTCTGGCTGTCAATAGCAAAGATGGAGATGAGGAGAAAGCACCAGCCTCCTCTTAAAAAAAGAAATTAGTCTCCGAAAGCCCAACGGGCTCAGCTCACCGCAGAGCAAGAGTTTTGTCGCATGTACCTTCTGAAGAAATGCCCTTCCTTGGATTATCCCAAGAAGTTCTTGGCTTTGAAAAGCTAAGCGACTGTTTTACCTAGAGACAGTTAGGGCAGAGGCAGCTTTTGGGTGAGAGAAAAGGGCATGATCCCAGCCTGCACCTTTGGGTGGTCCCTGCACTGTCTCCCTGTTGGTTGACCCCAGAATCCCTGGGTTGCAGATGGGAGTCCGAGCTGAATCAGGTCATGCTTTGGAGGGCCTCAGAGTTAACTTGGGTGAGAGAAATGGGCATCTCACCTCAAACCTGACCAACAATAGGAAGCTGCTTCCCTAAGCTTTTCTTTGGAATGTTCTGGTAGGGACCACACCAGGCAGTTCGGTCTGCTCAATTTTGGATAAATACATTTTAGTGTATTCATACCACAGGATTTTCTCCAGCAGGGAGAAAAAAAAATGGATGAAACACAGCCTTGCACGATGACAAGGATGAATCTCAGAAATATAATTTTAAGAGAGAAAAAAAGCAAGTCACACAAGACCTCAATAGAGTATAATACAACTTTTTTAAAGCTCAAAAAAAAAGAAAACAAGAAAAATAAGCAATATAGTATTTAGGGGTGCATATGTAAACAGTAAAAGCAAAAATTTGTGTTGTTTTATGTTGTGTTGTTTTGTTTTTAAGGAAGGGAACCATAAACACACTTCAGGATCACAGTTACTTCTCTGCTGGAGGTAGGAGACTGAAGGGAAGAGGCCCACTGATGATGGAAAGATATTGGGAAAAGTCTACCTCTTAGGTTGGGAAGTGAGTTCACAGGGATTCATCGCTTACTTGTATGTTGTCTGTCCTCTTTTATTTGTGCATTGTTATAATTTCAAAAAAAAAAAAATGTTGAAAGCTGACATCAGAGAGACTGAAGAGCTTGGCTAGGATTACACAGCTAGTAACTGGCAGTGCTGGGCTTTGAACACAGGCAATTGGCCTCAGAGCCCACATAACCCTGAGCTATGCTGCCTGTTGTGTGCTTGGCCGCCCTCAAGAGCAGCTACAGGTATTATCCATGGGTATGACTATGGGGCCTGGGTGGGTTGATATTAATGACCCATCCCACTCCACAAAGGGACAGGTACAGATACCCCACGTCAGACACCCCTTCAGGGGGAGGTCAGCACTGGCCCGTCCTCTTCCCCAAGCTGGTTCCATGGGACCACAGTCTGCCTCTGAATCTTTCCACCTGCCTTATTCCACAGGACACAAGGTGACCCCCGGCTCACCGAGGGCTCAGCAATCTGCCTGCATTTGCTCCAAGTTCCAGCTCTGTGCAGTTATCACAGATTTATAAAATAAGGAAGAGAAACAGAAAGCAGAAGAGAAAAGTAGGTAAATCCTGTTTGATTTCAGTTCATCAGTCCAGCTCCTAAACCTTCCTAACAGGGAGTTTCAGAGGCCCTTGCTTTTGGAAAACACATCGCAATTATTGAAAGAACTTCCACTCTCTCTCAGCTTCCTATCATTCAAGTTCGTGAAAGGAGCTACATCCCTGTTTACAGATAAGGAGAGTGGCACCCAGAGAAGGTAAACAAATTGCCCAAAGTCAAGGCTGTGTGACCTTGGGCAGTTACTTTCCCTCTCTGGCCTTCGATTTCCTCATCTGTAAAACAGAAGAGTTGATCCCGGTGACTCACAACGGATAATCTGCTATTCTCAGGGAGCGGAAGCAGGAGAAAATGCCCACCTCCCTGTTCGACTGGCTCTTCAGTACCTCTGCTCTAGGAAGACACCCTGGGTTCAAAATAACCAAAAAGGAAAAGGGAAAGACAAGAACACGTAAGAATACAAAAAAAACCAAACAACTCCAGCTGCTCTATTTATCATTTAGGCCCAATTTTGGAGAGCCTAAGAGAATCATTCAGAATTCCTGTTCGTTACGTGGCTTTGACAGCAAACGGCCCATCACCAAATGCACACAAAGGAGGGACGACATGGCATCATGCTGCCAGCTGTGTGGCCAGCATCGTGCAAAGACAATGGGCACTGGTTTAATTTCTCCACCGCCTCCCAAACTGCACTCGAAGCAAAGTCAGATGTCTCCTTCCCAGAAAGTGGAAGAGGAAAATATCAATCTGTTTCAGGGAAAGTTACGAATTGCGTGTGCCTGGAATACTTGATATATGACTGTAGCCTGGTGAGCAACAAGTGATTCTGGCTGTTGCATTTGATCTCGGGATGGTAATGTGCTCTCCTGACATCATCCAAATGGGGAATGACTGAGGATGTTTTATGTAAGATGCTTGCAAACTTCAAAGGCCACTCTTAACCCCGAACCACCCCTCCTCCCTCCCTTTCTTCCTCGTTTCTCTCCAGATCCTCCTCTCCCTTCACCCAGCAAATTGTTTTGGGGCCAAAAGTGGTTGTAGGACGATCAAGAATCAAGAAACTTGTGGCAGGTGGTACCACCTGTGTCTGGGCAGCAGCCTCACGGACCGCATCTGCTCCACAGTTGTGGAGGAAGGGAGGGGGCCACGTCTGAGAAGAATTCCCAGCCGGCCAGCCAGCAGCCTAGGCCGCCATGGAGGGGAGCGGGCGGGGAGCTCATTCCCCTCTCCCCTCCCGCTCTGAGAGACAGAGGAGGACGCCTGGGGGACCCGAGTGCCTGCATGCAGCTCCCCGCATTTATCACAGATAGGGAAACTGAGGCCTGAAGAGGTAAACTCCGAGTCAGCCCGCTGAGGGATGGGGGCAGAAGCAGACCCCACACACCCCGACTTCCAGCCCTGAATTCTTCCCCTGTACCAACCATTGCACCCGTGCTCGGCTGGACGGAGAAGGTCATTCCATCCATCTTCTCCCTCCCTTGGATTAATGCGAGCCAGCATGTATCCAGGGCTCGCTCTGTGCCAGGCGCCATCCTAAGCAACTTGCATGAATTAACGCACTTTGTCATCACATTAATCCAGTGGTCCTCAATTGGGGTGACTTTGCCCCCTCGGGGGTATTTTTTCTTGTCATGATTGGGAGAGGGGGTGCTACTGGCATCTAGTGGGTAGAGGCCAGAGATGCTGCTAACCGTCCAGCAGTAGATAGGACAGCCTCACAAGCAAGAGTCATCCAGCATGAAACGTCAGTGGCGCTATGATTGGGAGACTGCGTTAACCCCATGTGACATTTTATCATTATTATAGTAGTTGCCCTTGTTGTAGTGGCAGTGGTGCTGATGGTTATTTTCATGTTAAAGATGTGGACACAGAGATAGATGACTTGCCTGGGGTCACATCGCTCCTAAGTGGCAGAGCCAGGATGTAAACCTAGGCTGTCAAACTTCTAGCCAGGATACAAGTTTCCTCTCTTCAGGAAGCCAAGTTCATCTAAAAAATCCCAGAAATACAGATCAAGCCAGAGAACCCTCGGCCCTCACCCAGATTCGCTCCCCTCCCCAGAGTGACGCGCAGTTGATGCGTACTCTTTGGGCCTTTTTCTCTCCGTGTGCATGAATGCATAGAGCTCCAGTCCCGTTGTGTGGAGAGTACTTAAATGAAACTTCTCTGCTCTCATCTTTTGCAACTTGCTTTTTCTCACTTATTCATTGTCTTTGAAATCATTTCACATCGGGACATGCAGGCAGACATCGCTTTTAAGCAACTGTTTAATATTCCACAGTTTGGGTATCATCACTCCCCCCTCGATGGACATTTGGGTTGTTTCCAGTTTTGGACTCTTTGAGACACATGATACAGTGGTTAGGAGCAAAGGCTTTAGGATCACAGAAACCTAAATCTGAATTTGGACTAGCTGTGTGACCTTGGAGGAGTTCCTCAGCCTCTCTGAGCCTTGGATTCCTTGTCTGTCAAATGAGAACCACACAGGATTAGAGTTTAAGTTTTCAATGACATTGTGTAAAAGGGATGAATGAAGTGTCTGGCACATAGGAAGGGCTCAAAAGTGGCAGAATTTGCTCTTATTATTACCACACATCAATTATTATTATTATTTGCCTGATTGTTATTATTTGCATTACTGTTACTAATCCAGTTAGTCAGTGGTCTGCTGAAGCCAATTCACCCAGAAATGCCATCAAAATCCTTTAGGGAAAGTGGGTCAAATGACGGAGTTTCCCGTGTCCAAAGACTTGAAACTCTTTCCCAGCATGAACTGACTCAACTACAGGGCACCCATCCTGAGGGGCTAGAGAGGCTCATTTTGCTAAGGTAGGTTTAATGTGGACCACCTCCCACCTTAACCAACACAGAAAGGTCAACAGCCACAGGAGACAGCCGATGGGTGCTCACAGAAATCAGAAGAAAAGAGGACAGAGGAGTTCTGTGCCCAGCTGACCCCTGAACTGGATGAGACTGAGATACGATACTTGACAAGCCAAGCTCATGACTCAGTGGGCCGTGCCGACCCGGGGCCCTTAGGGTCAAAAACCCAAATGACACCTGCAATTCAGGGAGACGGCATAAGGGATGAAACGGCTCAGAAGCTGAGGTTGGCCTTGGGGCTAACCTCCTAGTCGTTACGCGAGAACGGTCTCCCAAGCCCCTTGGGGATGGAGAGATGGAGGGATGGCTCTTTTAGGGGCGTGAAGCAGGGGTTCTAGGGCAGAAGCTTGCCAAGGAGAATGCAAATGGAGACAATTGTGCCAAGGAAAGAGTCCCAGTCTCTATTGTTGTCATTACCCGTATCCTGGGTGGGAGGGTGGGGGAGGGAGCAGAGGGCAATTGTAAGGGACACCTAGTATCCTTCCCCACTGGTCCTCTTTCAGGGGTCTGGATGAGGAGGGATCTGCCACTCTGGCTATGAAAGCGGGGTCGTACCCAGGGCGGGACAATCACAGTAGAACCTTCGCTAGAAACAGTGGTTGCTCAGAGGATGGCACGTGACTCAAGATTAGCCAATCACAGATCCCCTTGATGTTTTCCTAACTGAGAGGAGAGGCGTAATAACTCTCCTTCCTAAGGTAACAAACCTTATGGATCTGCCTCTAGAGCTGCTGGCAGCCAAAGAGGTGTCTAAGGGCACAAGGCCAAGGCAGAAACATCGTGGAGAAGTAGAGAGGGAATCCGGCAGCTCTCCAGATCCCTGGAAACACTCCTCGTCCTCCCAGGTACCTAAGCCAATTGATTTATTTTTTATTTGGTCTGAGTTGGGATTCTGTCATTTGCAAATAAAAGAGTTCTGAGTAATACGTTGACCAAGTCCAGTCAGGAAGTACTGCAGCTGGTCGTGACCAGTGGGCAAGAGATACATCTTAGGGACACCTGAGGCTCGGAGACCAGGAGCTCCTTGGGCCCTTGGTGATCATGTAAGCCCGCGTTCCTCATAAACCATCATTCTTTTCCAGAGGGGAGTCTTATTTGACCCAAAGCGAGAACCAGACCAGACCCATCAGTCCTGGGCCATGGGTCCAGCACTCCCACCAGCGTGCTGGACAGGATCCTTCCTGAGTGCCAGCACGTACTTGAGAAAGACCCTCACACTCAGAGCTGGGCTGTAGACAGGCATAAAAGACCAAAGGGGAACTGAATCCTAGGGAGGGAAACAGACTTCAGCGAGAGAGAGACAGGAAAGAAACACGTTCCCAAGAGAACAAAATGGAGGGAAAAGAAGCGTTGCTCAGGACTCCAGGAAGACAGGCCAGTAAGAATAAGCTCAGAGTCAAGGGGGTCTTGGGGTGGCATTTATTAGGGAACCAGAGGCCTGCAGGTCAGACTTTGGGTACCCTGCCCTACACGTGGGCTCTCTCCAGGACAGCAGCTGTGCCTGGTCCCCTGCCCAGCTCAGCCCCCGCCCAGCTGTGTGTCTGGGTGAAGATTACATGTATGTACACGTGTATGTGCCCATGTGCGTGTGCCAGTGAGTGCGTCCCAGGACCTGCGAGGTGACGCTTGAGATGGGGTCCCTGCGTGAGTGTCTGTGTGAGGTGGCAGGGGCATGTGATGTTTGTAAATGTGGCGGGTGAGTGGGCGTGGGTGCCTTGGACGAGGTAGAGGTGGGGCTGTGAGTGAAAAGTACTTGAAGAAGGGGTAAAGGGTGGTGAGGGGATGTGTGAACACCGCGCGTGTGTGTGTCTGTGCACAGGCACACATGGCTGCACACAACACAACAGGCCATGACAATGGCGAGTACGACTTGACCCCGGGAAGGGAAGTGGGTGGGTGTATCTGTTGCGTGTACACGGCCGGGCTGGGGGATGTGAGTAAGGGCTCTGCTGGGGGTGAGCAGCCCCCGGGGAGCCCCTGCCAGCCCTTCCAGGGGAGGCAGCAGACAGACCCACACATCAGGGCCCCACCTCCCAGAGCCTGCGCCCAGATACCCAGGAAGGCCAGTGGCAGGGCTGGCACACCCCAGGCCCTCCCGGCCTGGCCGGCTCTCTGAGTTAGCAATCCTGCCCAGAGAAACAGGACTGGTTCCTCACCCCAGTGTGCCTACGTACCTCATGTTTGGCCTGGGGGCTGGGGAAATGAACCTGTGGGGAGAGATGCTCTAACTTGCATTTCCAGTCCTAAGGCACCTTCTGGATGCAACGAAGAGAGAGGGGGGTGAGCAAATCTGAGGTGTGGTGATCCGTCTGCCGGGGGCTGTCTCTTGGTGAGCTCCCCATAAGGACTTCCAAGGAGGCAGCTGAACCCATGGTCTTTAAGAACCAAGGGCTCTGGTTCAATGGAAACAACTGCTCGCTGTGGCTGGGCCCGTCCCAATTCCTAGCGCAGAAAAGGAAGTGCGGGAAGCTCTGGGATCTGTGAGCCCATCTCAAGGGGCCAGAACCACCAGGATATCAAGGTCACTCACTTCTGGGCTCAGGAGCTGGGTCCCCAGGTATCTTGCTGGTACACAAGTTGGAACAGCCTTGGCCTTAGTCACATCTCAGCTTCTAATTCTGGTCCACGTCCAACACCCACATGCCAAGGGGTTGAAATATTTGGTCCTTCCTGTTTGTCCATCTTCCCCGCTCCACCCATACTCCCCCAACCCAGGCCTTTTCCACCCAAACCGAGGGACACTCACCGTCCTGCAGCTCTTGCTGGCCTGGGATCGACAGGGTCAGCGGCCAGGGAGAGGTGGGCTACTCTCTGCTTTCACAGGAAGGCTCCCAGCGGAGACCCCCACGTCCCGCTGAGCTCTGTGCGTGACCCACACCGCAATTCCTTCCTCCCTTCCGGATGATGAAATCATAGCCTTGATCTGGACCTGTTCATGCCACAAGACAAATTGTCAAAATGTTTTGATCTAATTGGGTCTTTTTCAAGTCAGCTGAAAACCATCAGGCGGGGAACCAGATGGAGCTGGTGATTAATGAGGGACATTTGGTTGCTTCTCCACATCCATCATGGAGCCCCCTTTGGGCGGGAGTGTTCTCATCCTCCGCCAGGAATGGGTATGACCAGGCAGAAAACTGAGGCCCCACTTCCACGCAGCAGAAGGCCTCTGCTTGCCTCTGTGGCCTTTTCCCCACGAGGCTCCGGAAACCAAGGTCCAGGAGAGGCTGCCCCTGGACAGGCCCCAGACTCAAGAGATAGCCTCTTGTCCTCAAACAGCACCATCCCCACTGGGGGCCACGTGTGATGCGGCCAGGCTCCAGTGAAGGTAGGGGACAAACGGGAAGAGAGACAGACGCATTTCTGTGAGCCCCGGGGGGAAACACTGGCTGCCATCAGATCTGGGATCCGGGTTTGCAAGCTCTGATGCTCAGCCTGTCTGAAAGCCACCCAGCTCTGGCATGCAAGGGCTGAGCAGCTTTCCAGAGAGGTCTCCTTCACAGGGAAACAGCCTCAGAGGCAACGTCCAGAGGCCTGGCTGTCGGACCAGGCTGGGCCTCCCGTTTGCTGTGTGGCTTTCAATGAGATCTGCCCCTCTCTGAGCTTCTGGTGCCTCATGGGTAAAATGCGAGTGGGGCCTAGCCCTCTAGTTCTCTGGCTGTAGCTAGAGCTGTGTTCTCCACTGGGACTGCACGTTGAAATCAGCTCAGCACGTTTTCACAATACAATTCCAGAGTCCACCCCCAGCAACTGAATCAGAACCTTGGGGGTGTGCCCTGGGCATTCGCAGTACTCAAAGGTCTTTTGGTGATTCTAATGCACAGCCCAAGCCCAGGACCCATGAACTAGAGGGAGGTCACGTCTTCAGCCCAGCTGACAGGTGGAGCCTGGCATGTCATGCCTTGATTTCCTCATATGAAGATTGGGGCTATTCAAATCAGCCCTGCAGGAATGTTTAGGGGACTTAAAGGCAAGAAGAATCTGAGAGTATGTTGAATGGTCCCTCAGGGAGAAGAGGATGAGTAACCCAAGACATCTCTGCAGCTGGCATAACCACATGACTATGTTGGTCCATTCAGCCAACAAACATTTCCTGAGCACCTACTATACGCCAGGCATCCCTGCGGATGCCAAACAGAAACGTTTCCCCCGCCTCGAGAACCTTGCAGATAAGTAGAAGAGGTTAATACACACACGCATGTGATTACAATCTGTGACATGTGCCATGGAGGCCAGGAGGGAGCTTGGGCAAGGGCCCAGGGCTTGGAAGGCTTCACTGGAGAGAGACCTTTGGAGCTGAACTAAAGAACAGGTAAGTAAGCCAGACAGTGAGGAGAGGAATCCAGGCTCAGGGAACAGCACTTACTCGTTACCTGCCTGGTTTCCTTCTCACGTTCTCACTCCTTGATAAATGTTCATGCCTTTAACTACACAGAGTATTTAAGAGCAAGAAAGTACCCACATAGACAATGGTGGTGCTATGTCTCTCTGTGTTGTAATTAGCCTGAGGTCTGTCTCCCCAGCTGCACTGGAGATCCACCTGCCTGCACAGCCAGAGCCTGGCATGGCACCTGGACACAATAGGTGCACAATTTATTAGCACTGGCTGGTGGATGAAACGAACGAAATCTTACCTTTGTTGGTACACCTGCCCTGCTCTGAGCCACGTCTCCGGGAGAAATTACAAGAACTTCAGCTCATCCAGGGAAGCCATTCTTCCCACCCAACCCAATGGTTCCCAGTTCTACGTTCTGAGAACCCTAAGGGAGGGGTTTGAATGAAGAGGTTCTAAGAGTAGGATAAGTTATTGCAGCTGCCAAACTCCTAGCCATCCTTTAAATGCTAGCTCAGATGTCCTTTCCTCCAGGAAGCCTTCCCTGATGCCCTGACCATCAATAGATCAATCTTCTGTGATGCCATTGTTGCATGTGTCACATTTTGATCTGATGTATTGGTTATGTGTCCACCCCCACATCCCACACCTCAAACAATAAACTCCATAAGTTTTGGATCCTGTGTGGTTTGCTCACCAGTGAATCTGCAACACACAGTAGGGGCTCAATAAATGACAAACCAATTAACAACAATAGGAGACATTATGATTACATTCATAGCTACTGGGGATAGGTTATGATTACATTCAAAATTACTTTGCATGCACGTGAAAGCATTTGGCAAGCATAGGCTGAAGGAGACGGTGGGTGATGTAGGGTTAACCCTTTGCTCCAGTAGAAGGCCTGACAGATGGGGATGGTGTGAACCTTCTCCCTAGCCTGGGCCTTCTCAGCCTGGTAGCCCCAATGCCAAGAGCTGAGAGGTAGCAGCTCAAGATCCAATCTCCTTCTGGAAAGTTTTGCTGGGAAGCCAGGTGACTGCAAGAAGCAAGAAGTCTGTTTACTCCTCAGAGAGAAATTCAGTATTGTGTCTTCACTCTGAGCAGATGCTGCGTCTCCCCAGTGTCCACAGACCCATGAGCTGGTGTCTGCACTTTGCCGACGGCCCTCGCCTGTCGCCACAAACCTCCCCAGCTCAATGCTTTTGGTTAAAATTTCACACTCACCCTGAAGTGGTTCCCAAGACCCAGGATTTTTTTTTTCCCGATGACCCTCTTCTTTGATCAGCGAGACTCAGTGAAGTGGAATTTACTGTAGGCTTTATTTTAGGTAGCTGGGAAGTTGTCTCCCTTCTAAACGGTCAAGGGTCCCTCCTCCCCCAGAGTCCAGCAGCTCTGTCGCATTGAGGGCCTGGCCCTAGCACAGGGAGAAGCTGGTGTGAAGATGGAAAGGACCTTGCGGTCAGAAGGTCTGGCCTGGAGCCCTGCCCTGCCACTGCCCTCTTCCTGCCTGTGTGGCCTTGGGCAGGTTGTACCTGCTCTCAGATACTCTGTTTTCACGTCTGTAAAATGAGGTAATCACACCTACTTTCTCAGGGTTGTTGTGAGTCAAATAATACAATGCTTGTGTACCATTTTTTTTAGATTCCACATATAAGCAATATCATATGATATTTGTCTTTCTCTTCCTGACTTACTTCACTTAGTATGTTAATCTCTAGGTCCATCCATGTGGCTGCAAATGGCAGACAGAAAACAAACTTACGGTGACCAAAGGGGAAGGCAGGGAAGGGATAAATTGGGAATTTGGGATTAACATATACACACTACTATATATAAATTAGATAAACAGCAAGGACCTACTGTATAGCACAGGGAACTGTATTCGATATCTTATAATAACCTATAATGGAAAAGAATCTGAAAAAGAACTGAATCACTTTGCTGTATACCTGCAACATTGTAAATCAACTACACTTCAATTAAAAAAAAAAGAAAAAAATGATACTATGCTCGTGAAAGACCTTCGCCTTGTAAAATAGATTTCCTGGTGTGAATTGCTTTTATTATTCTGTGGCCTCATCCAGGGGGAGTAGAATGGTTGTCCCTGGACCTCCAAACTGATTTCCCCTTCTGATCTCTGAAATTCCCTCAGTACAGGTTTTCTCAACTTCGGCGCCATTGATGTTCAGGGTAGGATAATCCCTCTTTGAGGGAGGGGTGTCCTGAGCACGGTAGGATAGGTAACAATATCTCTTGCCTCTACCCTCTAAATGCCAGTAGCAGCCCCGCTCCCCCAGACTTACAACAACCAAGAATATTCCAGACGTTGCCCAACGTTCTCTGTTGGGGGGAATTTCATCCGTGGTCAAGAACCACTGCTTTAGTAGGACCCACAGTATTTCTGCCCTTAGATATGATGGGTTGCCTGGAGAGAGCAGACACGGTGCCTCCAATTTACACTGAGGGTCCAGCTGGTTCAGCCTCTAATGAGTTGTGTGAGTTTAGCCAAGTCACTAACCTCTCTGGCCTCAGTATCTAATTTGTAAAAAGAGGGACACAGGAATGAGCTGCCCTGTAGGGTTTCTTCACTTGCCACTGAATCCTTTCCCAAGGAGCAGTTTTGTTGGGGTGGGAAAGGTGTTGGGGACCTTCCTACTTCCTGTAGGTGGGAGGCATGGGAAGAAAGGATGGAAAGACAAGAGCTTCCAGACCATGAAGCCACCATCTCCCCAGAGGCTGGCCCCACAGAGGACCCATCTATGGACTGAAATTCTTGCTTCTCAGAGTTTCTTAAGAAGAGAGAATGGAGTCCATAATATAATACTAATACCAATAACTGCCAATAGTCATTGAGCCCCTCTAGTGAGGCACCGTATGGAGCTTACATGCGTTATTTCACTTCGTCTTCACAGCAACCCAGTGGCCCTCTGAAGTAGGTATAATTATTGCCCATTTCACAGACGAGGACACTAAGACTCAGAGAGGTGATATAACACGCCCAGGCCACACAGTTGTCAGATGGTAAAGCCTGGATTCAGACTCAGCTCTCAGCCACTTCAAGGCATGTCCCAACCCAAGCCCTGGGCTCTTTTATTCTCTGAAGCCCTCGTGACAAGAGAAGCACTGAAAATCTTTCCTAATTGGACCGTTGGCCCGGGGGATTGAACTGAGACATGGGAAGAGCATCAGCCTAGGGAGGGTGGAGACATGCAGCCTGCTTGCTGTGTGGCCCTAAGCAAGTCACTTCTCCTCTCTGAGCTCATTTCCTCACAGGCAACATTCTTTCAGGCATCATGCCAAGCACTGGGCATAAAGCATGAGCAAACAGCATGATCTCTGCCCTCATAGAACTTACAGTTCGATGTGAGAGAAAGATGGTAAACAAATAAATAAACAAAAGGAAGAACCAACAGGGTGACATGATAGCACATAAGGGAGGGACTTATTTTATGGAATGGTTGGGAGATCTGGTTGTAGAATTTTAAGCTGATGTAAGGAAGAGGAAGGGCCAGCCATGAATTCTTGGGGGTGGTGGGGGAGACTGGGGTGACTTCCAAGAGAAGAAAATGTATCAGTCAGGGTTGGCCAAGTTAAGATGTTGTAACAAACAACCCCTGAATCTTAATGATGTAAAATAATAAAAGCTTATTTATTGCTCATACTACAAGCCCAGTGTGAGCTGATGGGGAGGGAGGGAGTTCTGCTGCATTACAGGGTGTTTGTAATCATTCTCTACGTCTTATGAGGCTACCATCTCAACGTGATTCTGGGGGTGTTGCTGTGACAGGGGAAGAACAGAGCAGCTCTCACGTTGACAGTTCAGTGTTTCAGCTGGGAAGACACAAAAGCATCACTTCCAGCCATAATCCATTGGCTAAATCTATTAACATAGCCCACCAAGCAGCAGAGGTGCAGGACATGTAACCCTCTCATGTGCTCAGGAGAGAAGAGCCGTACAGGGGAGAACATTAAAAGTCTCAGTCTACATCCTGAATCAGGAAGGACTTGCAGCCCCTCCTCTCAGCACAGGCCACCCTTACAAGTCCCACAGGGGCACCTCACTGTGTTTTGAGCACTCGTAGGTCAGCCTGCTGGGTCTTGGGCACCCTGCTTCATTCTCCTGGCTGGACTCCAGCCCCACGGCCACCAGCTCTTCTCACGAGCCAGCCTGCCGTCCCAGAGAGACTCAGAATGTGGAGCTCCCCGACCTCATCCTTAGCACCTCCGGGGAGCGCCCCCCCCCCACCCCGGGCCTTTCCTCGACTCTGTCCACATAACTCAGCCCCTCTGTTTTCAGGAAAAGGAAGCAATTAGGGAGTATCTACTGTGAGTCTGGATTTCAACCTTTTCTCCTTGGGAGGATTCAGGGAGAGAAGTACACAGGACAGCCTGTGAAAGCCTCTTGCCAGACACATGGCAAGCCCTCAATAAACATGCTAAAAGGAAATGGAGACAGAAATCGGTATTTAATCTCCACAGCTTTGTAGAGCTGTGGGTGACGATGATGATGATTTTGCTCCCGTGCCAGAGTTTTACATTCAGTATTTCCTTTCATTGTTGTGCTAATCCTATGAGGTAGATTTTATTACCCCCTTTTTCAGGCTTCTAACTATCATCTTCTAGAAGAATCCAGAGCTGTTCTGTTGGATCTTTTAGCAAGAAACTTCTGTGGACAGTATTTTAACCCAAAGGCATCTCCTTTGTAGTAAAATGCCAGGCGCATGGTAGGTGCACAGGTGAGCAGGCTATCTGGGGACCTTGTGTCATCTTTCAGATCCACCCAGAGGTTTCTGGCATCCCTTCCTGTTCCTGAAGAAAGGACAGGACGGGCAGGCTGAAAGCAAGAGCCATAGCATCGGGTCCCTGGGTTCTTGCATCAAGTCCCAGATTCAAATCCCAGCTGACTGTGTGACTTCAGTTCTCTTGAATAAAGTTTTCTATGTCTCGGTTTTTTCATCTGTGAAACAGGACTAACATCTCCCTCAAAGGCTGATGGAAGAATTAAAGTGCGTGAGTGGACAAAAGGCACATGTAGTGGAATAAAGTGAACAAAGAGACAGCCCAGAGGAAAACAGAAGACTTGTCCTAAAGCAGAGCCCCGCACTGCTTTGATCAAGCTTCTGTTCCAACTGGAGAAAGAGTCTCTCGATTTACGTGTCTGATAATAAAAGAGGTGCCAATTACGTGCCTTTTACTACCAATATTAGTTCCGTGTTGCCAGAAACTAGGTACGTTGAAAAGATGAACCGTGGGCACATAATTTCCACATGGATTTGGCACAAGTCTTTTTGGTTCTCCTTGCTGCTCTCCCATGAAACCCCAAATCTATGCAAGGCCTCTGGGGCCTGGCAACTTCCTGTCCTTGCCCCAGCACAGAGGCAGGAGGCTGCCAGCCCCGCATTTCAAACTCTTCCTGTGTGCTGAGCTGTAATACTTTTGTCCATGGCTTAGCTTCTTTTCCTCCCACAAATATACTTGGGGCTATTTTGGAAAGATTTTGCCACGACAGCCTCTCAGTGCTAATGAGTGTGACTCCGGAAGAGAATTTTCCATTAGTAGGTAAGAAAAAAAGGCAAATAACCTTGAAATCTAATAAGCAGTATTGGGCCCTGTATTTTTCAGGGCTCTCTAGAGAAACAGAGCCAACAAGATATAGCTAGCTAGCTAGCTAGCTAGCTAGATAGATAGAAAAATGATTGATGATAGATAGATAGATAGATAGATAGATCATAGATAGATACAAGATAGATCATAGATAGGTAGATATAGAGATGTATTTAGGAGATTTATTATAGGACCTGGCTCACATGATTATGGATACCAAGAAATTATCTGATCTACCCTGTGCAAGCTGGTGGTCCAGAAAAGCAGTAGTTAGATCCAGCCCAAACCCAAAGGCCTGAGAACCAGGGGAGCTGATGGTGTAAGTCCCAATTTGAGTCCAAAAGCCCAAGAATTAGGAGTGCCAATGTCCAAGGTTAAAAGAAGACAGATTCCCTGCTCAAGCAAGAGGGCAAATTCACCCTTCCTCCACTTTTTTGTTCTATTCAGATGGTCAAGGGATTGGATAATGCTGCCCACGTTGGTGAGGGTGATCTTCTTTACTCAGCCGACCAATTCAAACACTAGTCTCTTCTGGAAACACCCTCATAGAAACAACCAGTAATAACGTTTTACCAGCTCTCCGGACATCCCTTAGCCCAGTCAAATTGACACGCAAAAAATCAACCACTGGGCTTCCCTGGTGGCACAGTGGTTGGGAGTCCGCCTGCTAATGCAGGGGATACGGGTTTGTGCCCCAGTCTGGGAGGATCCCACATGCCGCGGAGCGGCTGGGCCCGTGAGCCGTGGCCGCTGAGTCTGCGCGTCCGGAGCCTGTGCTCTGCAACAGGAGAGGCCACAACAGTGAGAGGCCCGCGTACCACAAAAAAAAAAAAAAATCAACCATCATAGTCCCATATCTCCTAGCAATGTCCTATGTGCTAAATTCTAACCAGTGCTCAAGTTCAAAACTAAGTGATTACATGCTTCATTCAACAAATATGTCTTGAGCACCTGCTACATGTCAGACAATGGGCTAGGTGATGCTGAGAATACAGAAGAAAAAGGACATGGTACTGCTCTCCTGGGGCTTATATTCTCAGAGGACAGCACACACTATAAAATATGGCCAAAGAAGAAGAGACATGCAGATTCATGGGAAGACTTCCTGGGAGGAAAGAGGCAACTAGGATGGGCCGTGACGGATGACAATAGATGGTGTCCTACCACCTGGCTTCAAATCTCATCTCTGCCGTTCACCAGCTGTGTGACCAAGGCAAATTACTTAACTTCTCTGTGTCTTCCTTTCCTCATTTGTAAAATGGGCACAGAATAGCACCAATCCCTCTGGGTGTTGTGATGATTCATTGAGTTAATTACATGTATAGCACAGATCCTGCCACATAGCGTTCAGTAAAAGTTAGCTATGAAATTAGCGTTACCTGTTAAATGGAGTAATAAAATGTCTTATTTTGCTGCCAGGATAAAGAGAAAAGTCAAGTAAAGCACTTAGGACAAAGCCTAGCACATGGTAAGCACTAGATAATGTTGCTATTTATTCCGGTGTTGTCCTGGCTGCAGCAGGGGTGGGGAAAGGGGGAATGAGGGGCAAGCAGGGCAAAGCATTAATTAGCTCCCCCTCCTCTCTTTCCGGGTCCCAGACCCGCTGTTTAGCCCCATACCCTCGGCTGCCAAGTGTCATCTCTCCGGCTCCCCAGCCCTGAATGCCACCCCCGGAAGCTGGAGGAAAGGGAAGGCTGGTTTCTCGGCTGCTCTCCTGTGTTCTCAACCAAATGTGCTGCTTTTCTGCCTGGCTTCACACATTGTATAAAGCAACCGTGTGCGGATTGCTCCGTGTCCACACATCGGGCTCCTCCTGACCTGCTGATGGCTCTGGAGCCCATTATTGTAATGGATTTGCTGTTGGGAAAAAGAAGGGGTCATCTGCCTAATAAATCCCTGCCCCAGCAGATCACGTCCAGCAGCCCATCTTCCAGAGAGGTTTTCACTCTCATGGATTTGTTTAGTGATTTCTGAAAGACAGATAAGCTCTAATAAGTGCCCTAAGATACAGGCAAGACACCACTGAAATGGAACAAGAAACACAAGACTTTTTGGAGCAATAATTTGAGTTCTTTTTTTTTTTTTTTTTTTTTTTCTTTTTCCA